>NC_025888.1:428733-561584 GCF_000755165.1 Leishmania panamensis | reverse complement strand
TTGGCACCGGTACCGGGGAAGCCTCCCCCACCGGGTGCCCATTCATTACGGTCAGAGGGCGGCATGCCAAACGGACATGCGGGGAGTCGCCAGAAGAAAGGAAACGAGTCGGTCAGCCACCGAAAAAACAATCAAGCTACCAGCGCTAGCACCAGCGGCGCACGCAGGGACGCACGTACACGAATCCTGGCGGCGCTGCGGTCGGCAAATCTACAAAAACGGAAGCTACAGAACCCGAAGGGATCGCTGGGAACAATCGGGAACCCATGCCGCAGAGGAAACTACAAAGTCAAAACTACCAACGCACAAAAGTAGAAAAACAGGGTGGGCTGAAAAGAAAGGGGAACTGGGTGGATGATGGGCGCGCCCACTCGCTTCCAATCGTGTCGTCCGCGAGGGTCTGTGCTGTCCCAACCCGTTCCCGCACCTGACTCGTCGCGGTTCCAGTTTTTACCTCGCCAACACCGAGTCTCGGGGCGATGCTGGGTCCGAAAAACGCGGAAACAAGGGCAGAGACCCGATTCGAAAACGGTGCATCTCTTGCGCCTTCGGGGACGAGTCCCCAGGTGAAGACCGTTAGGGTCCATTTTCAGGGAAGGGAGAAAACCGCTTAGCGCCAGGCGCCTGCCATTAGGAAGGAAAAACAAGAGACAATGAACAATGATTAAAAATGAGAAATTTAAAATGAGAAATCACTTGAAAAATGATCTGAAACGAAAGCCATTCATGTTAGGAAAAAATACAACTCGCAAAAATACAACTCGCAAAAATACAACTCGCCTCCTGCGTTGGTAGGCTCAACTTGCGGTTTATCCACGCCGTGGTCGGCACCCACACCCTCCCGCGGTTCCCGGAGCACACACACACCTCCGCGGAGGGAAACGGTTCGCCGTTCTGTGGCCTTCCGGTCCGTCCCGGACATCCGAGAGATTCGTGTCTAGGGTTGGGTGGGTGGGCGTTTTTTCGTCGCGGGCCGCATCAACTCCACTTAGTGTAAATTACTATATACATTTGGAGAAGAGATAAAGGGACAAAAGTAAAGGAATAATTCATAAGAAACAGATGCAGGAGTACATATTTTCCGACCTGGGACCCTAATTTCCGATCGGGAAGCATTATGGTACACAGACGGTCACACATCATAAGTGGAAGTGAGGAGTCGGTTTCCGAGACACACACACTCACTCAGGATTCCTTTTCCGTACAAGAACACCGATTCAGCTATCGGTCAAATTTCCCAGATCCAACACCACATCCCACCAACCACCTCCCCCCCCCCTATAAGGTCAAGTGCCATTCGATTGCCTTTGTATTTTTACACGTCGCCAATGGAACCCTAACCCTAACCCGTGTACCCTGGCACTCGCCGTCGGGAGGATTTCTCCGGTACAGTGGAGAGGGCGCCTCAAGGATAGGAAGGAATGGTAGAAAATGCCCGCACCCCGACCCTATCCTGATACCGTGTGACGCTGAAAATGGTTTTGGTTGTAGAATGTTTTATATTTCGATGCAATAGGAAAGGACCTCGGTATGCTTCGGCGATGGGCGTTAGTTGTGTGTCTGCCTTTTGAATCTGTTATTAAATAGTTTTTTTCAGCGCTTATGATGTGCTAGTTATGTTTTCACTAGGGAAAGTAAGGTCAAAGCTGTTTGTTGAAATTTCGAGTTTGCTGGGGTTATCAATTTTTCTTGGCGCAGATAACGGTTAGTGCGGCAAGGAACGTGAGTGGAAAAGCACGTGTGCGTTTAGCTATTTTTGCTGAGTGATGTGAATGGCGGTATGTTGTTTCTCGGTGCGTCATGCCAGCTTAAACCGTTTAGGGCACGAGAGCCCCTGCAACTGAACGCACTAAGCCAGCGACATTCGAATAGAAGGTGAAAACCGCCGCCTTTGTGAAGGATGTTTTGGCGTTTAAAAAAAGCTGAGGGAACCCGATGGATGGAAAAGGGGTGGTTTTGTTATCGCCGAAGGGCGGCGACTTCACCAATTCAGGGCAATAAGTCAGCACTGAGGGGGGGTTGAAGAAGTCGTAATTTTAAGTTTTGTTCGAAGGGTTTCCCTTCCCCCTGCCTTTATTTGATTTTCGGTGTGGATATGGATTGGGGAGGATGCGTGCTTACTGCGAAGCTCGAATAAAAACGCTGGTACTCTGGGCTTGATGGGGCGCGGCGGAAAGGATCACGCGGACACGACCATCGCACCGCTGCGTCTTTATTTAGCAGGCTTATCTATGAATGCCTGCCGGTTTGGGGGGAGGGGGCTCGGAACACCGACGTCGCAGGGAGCTTTTTAGCATTAGTGAAATACACAGCCATCCTCGAAAGTTCAATAATGGAAGGCATTTTTCTATTTTGGATGAATGTTGACAGAAAAAGCGCGGGCTGAAATGGCAGACACTATGGCGATCAAGCGGTGCCTCCTGTAAAGTTGAGCTTTGCAAGTTAATTGGCTTCGCTTGCGGCTTGTGGTGCGCAAGAAACAGAAAAGCGGGGGATATCAGCTGATTTGCGTGCAGCCACTTCATGCCAAATGGGCTGCGGTGATGTTGCTTCTTGGAACTGGTCTAAAGGCAATTTAGCGGAGTTTGGTGGAATGCCCTCCGTGGAACGCTTTCCACTCCCCACGCGCTTATTTCCGCTGCCGAGATTGCTTTCTGCCATCCTCCTCCTATCATCTGCACGTTTGTTGTGCGAAGCTGACGCCAATCGGAATGCTTAGGATTTTTGCTGACGCTGGCACGCCGCGGGTGCAGTAAGCGCTCAGGAACTGTGCCGAGGCGCTTGTTGAAGATATGTCATCTGTGTAGAGCGAATCTGCGTGACTTTTTGTTTGTACAAATCAGCTTTGATTTTTAAACACACGCGTTCCTCCAACACCTGCACCGTCACGGTCGGCTCCGCTGACTTCCACTTTTTCATCCTTGCTGATAGCGCCGCGCTGTCGCTGCTTTCTCGGCACAGGAAACGTGTGTGAAGTTTTTTGTTTCGGGGTAAGCTCGTAGGTGGTGGGGTGCTTTTGCACCTAGAAACGTATGGACACACGTAGTATCTGGAGTCCGTATCCCGAAGGGCACCATTTCACAATGGCTTGAGAATCGCATTTCTTTTATGTTCAGCAGCTCTTTCTCCTGTTAAGCGTGTACCGGTGAGAGAGCACCAATTTAGGCAGCCAATTTTTCAGCTGGCACAGGTGTGGGCGATTTATTTAGCTGGGTAGAATTGTTCTTGTTGTAATGAGGAGGCGCCGGTAGCCGTGCCTCTGGTCTGCGCAGGCGCACTCCCAGTGTGGAAGCTGCGAGTGAACCTGAAACCCTGCAGTACTGGATGAGCGTTGTGTCTCTTTTCTAGGGGCATTTCTTGGTTACAACGTAGCGTGGCTCTCGTCGTTTTTTTTTTTGTTAGATTTTAGCTAGCTGCCGCTCGCATTGCGCAGTGATTTGACGCAAAGAAAAAAGTACTTAGTGTAGTTGAGTTTATGAGGTGCCGGGTTATTTACCGCTAGTTAGGCTGTAAAATGGACGGGTGAAAAAAAAAAGTGCTGCTTTTATGAACTGTGTTTGCTGCTCTTCCTTATGTGGACATTGCACGACAGTGGATATAAAATCAGACAACTAAGAATCTCTCTTCGAGAAACCCTCAGTTGTTGCAAAGGCGGCAAAAATGATGACTGAAGACTTGTTCTCCCTAGCGTTAACCCTTTTTTTTCTTATATTTTGAACTGTTTTTTGGTGGTAGTACTACGATAGGACTCCTTTGTACCACTTTCGTGAAAGTATGGGAGGTAGCGGGAGCAAAGCGAAATGCACCACCGCCGTAGAGGTACCTCGCTATGAGGATAGTCCCCCAGAATCGACCAATATCGGAGACTTGGTTCTTTCAGGTCGGTACAAAGTGGCGTCCCCGGAGACGGTAGAGATGATGAAACAAATTCAATCGCCCCGTGAAGGTAACAAAATGTATCCCGACTCCGATGTGAAAGATATTAAGCAGTATATCATTGAGCAGGAAGGTCTGCATATTGGCCAGGCCCGCCGACGTGCGTTGTCGCAGCAGTGGCGTTTCTTTTTATCATGCGAGCCGATGCAACGTGGTTTAGATGCGGGTATTATCCTCGGTAGTCTATCTGCGTTTGTCGCATTCCGGAAACCGCGAAATCGTATACCCTTGAAGATTGCCTTCATATTTCTTGGCGGCTTTTGTGTCGGAATGGTGTCGGTGCCTCTTATGGTTGTTGGTGCAGACTCGTACAATTCTCAACGTATTAGGAAGCTGGAACAGGAACTGTTTGAGAAGCAGCGATCAGAATTTTACAGACGGTAACGATTTGCGTACATGCAGTCCGTGTGTTTGCTTTTTCATTATTTATTTTTTAACGTCGTGCGGTGCTTTGAAGTCCAACTGTTTTTATTTCGGGCAGAACTGTAGAAAATTGTGTACCTCAGCTTCTCATCAAGAAGAAAAAAGACTATTAATATCTCTGTAGCGTATGGCTATAAAAGAGGTCTGTTTGAAAGTAAAGCGATTTCTGGTATTGTTCAGGATTCGTATGTGTCTAGCGGTGCAAAGCCGCACTGTTGATTTGTTGCGCATGCGTATATAGATAAATACATGTATGTATAGATAGATATAGATATATGTATACATCTATTTATTATATTTTTGCCCAGTAAATGGATCTTTCAAATATCGCTATTTTTTTTTGCTTGGCATTCTGGTTCTACTTATCGGGACTTTTTTCTAGTAGTAGTGCTGTACCATGACAAGTTATGTTTCGAGGCAGTGTATCGAAATAGACAATGAGTGCCACACCAGTCATGGGCGCGCAGGTGAACCTCGCCTTGGGCCTCGATGAGGAGTGCTCACCATCGGAAACTGCTGGAAAAGATGGACATGTCGCGCATCTTCTTGCGCAGATTGCGTTTCTTCATCGGGAAGTGGAGCGTCTAGAGAAGCTGCTCTGTAGCATGCGAGCAAAATCATATGCTGACGTCCGTGCATTGACCAGTCAGTACGAACAAACTCTCAGACAAAAAAATGCGGAATTAGAAGATCTCCGGCACACATTCGGATCGCACGGAGAGGTTGTTGATACAGGGAGAAGGTGCAAACTTCTCGAAAAGCAATTGGCCGCTGCCAACAGCGAAAAGAGCGTTGCCTGCATGGAGAAGGCCGACTTGCAGACGAAATTGCGGAAGCTCCAGTCGCTACTGAAGACCAGGAAAGAAGAAGTTCTCAAAGCCCAGGGTACGTTGGAGGAGAGCAAGGTGGAGCGCTCGTCGACCATAACGGCACTGAAAATGACGGTGGAGACATTGACACAAGAGCGTGAGCGCCTGAGCTCAGAGTTGGCCGAGCAGGCAAAGCGTCAGCGTGTGGAACGAAGAAGCATAGGCACAGATTGTGTGCGTCAGCGTGCTGATGCGGGCAGTGAAACAACTCCTCTTGAGCGTCTCACCCAGGCGTGCCAAGTCTGCACGCTACAGGGCACAATGACGATATCAGGAGAGGATGCGGACCCGCCGCATAGCTTAGCGGCTCTTTTGGAGGAAAAAACGCGAGAGTGTGACCAGTTTCGTGGTACCTTGGAGGATTTAAGCGCGATGCAGCGGGACGCCTTGGCGATGCTGGAGGTGACGAAGAGCCAGCTGAACACCGAGACGGAAAGGAGACGGATTGCGGTTGCGGACGTAGAGAATCTATCAGTGCAGCTTCGTGCTTTGCAACAGAGGTGCAGCGATCAAACGGCAGCAGAACGCACGATGGGCGACAAAATCAGACTCTTGGGTGAGGAGCGGCAGAAAATATTGGTGGAGAAATCGCATATCGAGCGTGAAAAAAACCACTGGGAAGAGCAGCTGCGCCAGTACGAAGCAGATGTAACACAGCTCTCGGCGGCAAAAAACCATACCAACCGACAATTGAGCGCACTTGCCAATGAAAACGAAAATCTGCGTGCTGAAATGCAGCAGGTGTGCGAACGGGAGGCGCACGCACTGTATGCAGTGAAGGCAAAGGATTTGGAAGTGCAGGAAATTCTGAGTGCCTATCAGAAATCAGCACAAGAGAATGAGTCTCTTTTGGAAAATCAGCGCTTTCTTGAGCGAGAATTAGATAATGTCCGGGCAGCTCTTGCTTCAAAGGAGGAGACTGTGGCGTATCTGCAGGAGCAGCTGAGATCGATGCATTTACGCGAGCAGCAGCTGACACTGGATATCCAGTCGCTTGAATACGAGAATGAGAACCATCATCAGCGCCTAGCGAGAGGGGATCACGAGGCCGCCGAGCTGGAAGCAAAGTGTGCGGAGCTTGTTCAGCTCGTGCATGCCAAAGAGCAGTGCATGGAAGAGCTTCATCAGAGCTTGAGTGAGTTAAGCAAGCAGGTTGTGGTGAAGGACAACGAGTCACTGCTCCTGCGCCACCGCTGCGACGCGCTTCTTGCAGACAATGCTTCACTCCGTGCTACTTTTGCGAATGAAAAGGCGAAAGTGGAGGAGCTGGAGGCGTCCAATGCGCGCCTTGTGGCACGTGAAGTTCTTTCGCTGAGCGAAGCGGCTGACCGAAGAGAGCGAAGCCAAGAGCTAGCTGACGAACGAGCAACCGTGAAGGCAGTAAGCGAGGAGAATGAGCAAATTACAGCCTCTTGTGAACGGCTTGCTGAGCACAACAAAGAGCTGGAGGCGAGAGTAACGTCGTTGGAAAAGTCGCTGCAAGAGTCTGCAGAAGCGAAGGAAAGGCTGCATAGAATTGTTCTCGACCAAAATAAGGCGCTGTCTCGATTGTCCGAGTGAAGAGACTGGTGGCGCTGCGTCATATCATCTTTTTGTTTTGATTCGGGGGTGAGGATCTGCTGATGCGCGCGTACGTGTGGTTCTGAAAGCATCTCTTCCTTTTTTTTCCCCCGTACCATAGATGCTGCATATTTATGTTTCATTGCGGTGCAAGATAATCGAAAAAGAGGCTGTAGATGCATTGTAGGGGAACCAAGTCGTTCTTCTGCGACATTCCTAAACCACTCGCCAGGTGTACGTGTGTGTGATTTTTGCTGCTGATCAACTGCTGCTGTGTGATGCTGACTTCTGGCGTATCTTTGCATCTGCTTCACATCTGTTTGTACTTCACATACCGTTTATCTGTGGAGAGTAATACTGTCTCTTTATCTGGAGCCCCCTCTCCCTTTTCCCTGGCTGTAGTAAGTGGATCGACCTCCCTCAGAATTGCCAACGGCCAAGATCTTGCTGTTGTGTTGAGCTTAGCAAAAATGAATGCCATGTACTCTGCTGATCAGATTAACGTCCCCCCGGAGCTGGGGACGATCATGAAGCAATACACCAAGGCAGTGATGCGCGACAAACCAACTGATCTATACAAATACAGCGCCAATTTTTTTGCGATCTTGAGCGGCTACGCTACCCCTTTTGACGCGGAAGGGCAGCTAACGGAGAATGGTGTGAGCGAGGTGCCGTCGTGTTCGGCAGACCCAGTACCTGTCGAGATACAGGAGGAAGAGAGTGCGGATTCACAGGATCCAGTCGACGCCATCCTTCGCAGATACGACCGCACTGGAACAGGCTATATGGATCCGGCAGAGCTGCCGCAGCTTCTAGCTGACCTCAGGACAAGCTTATCGCTTGATGAAAAAGACCTGGACTCCGTGGAGGATATTCTAGCGGTGCTTCCGAGTGCCCACAATCAGATTGACCTGCTGGGGCTCCGCAGTTTCCTGTTCGAAGGTGTGGGTGAGTAACGCGCTTCTGTAGTCGTTTTTCTTTGTCTGCTTGCTTGCGTTTTTTTTTCCGCGTGGATGTCTGTGGTGTAAAATATGGATTGCATCACTAGGGGGTGGTTGCTGGTGTTGATTGTGCGAGAGGTGCACTTCTCTCTTTTTGGCTATGTACAGCAGAGGATGATGTAGCAACGAAATGCTCATTAAAATCAGTTTTCCATCGAAGACGAGAACAGCTAATGCGCGTTCTTTTCTGTAGGCTGGACTCTAGGAGGCAGAGAGACACATGCGTTTCTTGCAGCGACTTTCTATCGGGTTCTCACAACCTGTACCCTGCGCTCAGCTATCCCCCACTCCCAAAGCAAGACATCCGCCTCCGATTCTTGGCTCGCAGCACTGCAAGCGTTTTCACCCGATTACCGCCCATTAGACAGAGCCATTTTTTGTTTTTTAGTACTCCTCTTTACTTTTGTTTTTCCGTCTGCTTTTTTTTTTGCTGTTTGGTCTGCGCTCTCTCTGCGTGCGGGCACCCGCATGTGTGGGTATTGGTCTTCATATAGGTGACAGACGAATATGCCCCCGAAGCAGGCCAAAAAGGAGGCAAAGCCGTCTGCGCCGGTGATCACCGTCGCGCAGGAGCTCCACGTCGACACGGATCTACGCCGTCTGTATGAGGCGTGCGGCTCACTCGGGGGCCCCTTTGTTCCTTTTGCGAAGCGGGTGAAGACGGAGCTGACGCGTGTGAAGGAAGGAGAGCAGGAAGGGGTACCCCAGGTTCCTTTATTTGTGCGTGGCGAGGTACTGCTTGGTGATTTGAAGACTCTGTGCACCATTGTGCTGCGACCCTATCCCTTTCTCCGTGTGGTTCAGTTGCATCACGCAGTGCTCGGCGATGACGGCATACTCATTCTGTGCGAGTTTCTCAGTCAATACCAGCCTCTTCCGGATCGCAACCCATTTGGCATCCAGCGTCTCGAGTTGCCGGGCTGCACGATCGGGCCACGGGGTTGCTTGTATCTAGGCAACTACCTCAGGAGCAACGCAACCGTGACAAAGCTTGTTCTCGACTTCAACCCCTTGGAGGATGCCGGGGTGCGGGAGCTTTGCTCAGGGCTGCAGTGGAATAGTTCTCTGACGTCTCTCTCTCTCCAGTACTGTGGTGTAAGCTCGGTTGGAGCGGGTGACATCGCGTCGCGAGTCGTGAAGGAGTCTAACGTGTCTGTGCTTTCGCTGCGTGGAAACGCGATAGGTGACAAGGGTGTGGAGGAGGTGGCCAAGGCTATTTGCGTGAGCTCGAAGGTAGAGGACATCGACCTGGCGGATACAGCTTTCACCGGCGACGTGGGCGCTGTGCTAGCACTCTGCGAAGCCATCGAATGCGGCATGGCTCTACGAGTAGTAGACTTGAACATGTGCACCGTGACGCCTAGTGCCAGTGAGTGCCTACTCAAGTCACTGCAGGCAAGCAAGAGCGTAACGGCGCTACGAATTAGCGAGCGCACCAACCCGGTTGTGTACAAGCAGATCGTCGACATTAGCGCCACTAGGTCTAATCCGAGGAAGAAGAAGAAGGGTAAGAAAAAGATTTAAACTTGCTTCGTGAGTTTCTCCATGTATACTACAGATGGGCTGCTCTCAGCGGCTGATTTTCCTCCTTTGTGTACTAGGTGATGAGCTCAGCTGACCCTTTACATGGTGGCACAAGAGCCCACGGAAAAAGGCCAGTAGAACAGCAGAGATAGATGTTGCAAGCTGAAACGGATCACTGTGGTCATGTACTCAGTGCCGAAGGATACATGGTTGTTTTTTTCCTGTCGGTCAGCGTGTTTTCTTTTGCCTGGCAATCTGCTAGGAAAGTACGCCGCGATGATCACGCCCTTGTTTTGCTTTCTCTTCCCCTCACCTTCTCCGTCTTTATCTTCCCCTTTGGCGTGCTTCTGGTGGAAACACAAAATGCGCTTGAACACAACGCTCTTCGGATTCTTTTAGGAGTGCTCTCCAGACATACATTCGGAAACAGAGCGCAATACACCAACGGTCCCCTCTTGTTCGGTGCGGAGCATGTGTGCGTCCTGACTTCGAGTCGTATCCACTCCGGCATCTTGGTGCATTCAAGTTCCCCACGCAAATAAGGAGTTTCTTCTCCCATCCTTTGGGTTCCGTGATCCCACGTTTTTCAGCGAAACTGCGACAGGCGGCCCATGGTGCTTCTCTTTTCTGTTGAAAATCCGACAGGCAAGGATGGTGGCAAGGAGGACGGGAAGGGTGAGGTGCCTTACGCGTGGTCCACCTTCAAGGATCGCATCGCCGTCATCTATGATGATCGAAAGGGCGTGCAGCCGTCTGAAGAGGAAATTGAGTGGCAGCTTCAAGTGGCTCAGTTCCCTGTAACGCCGCACTTTTTCGTCACTCCCTTCGATGGCGTTATGGACGGAAACGATGAGCAAGAGTCGAAGGCGCTGCAGTTGGTGTTTGAGGACATCATGCATTGCGTTCAGCGAAGAGAGAATGTCACTGTGATCCACCGAGGCGTCAACGCTGAGGCACATCTCGAGACTATCTTGATCTCCTTTCTTCAGGCAGTTCGATCGTCTGCGGAGTACGGAATGCAAGTTGTAGCGGACGAAATCGCGAAGGAAAAGCAGATGCAGCGGCTGCTGCAGATGAACGCGAACTCGGGGGACGCAGATGCAACAGAGGCGCGCGGCACGAAAGCGCACGAACGCGATACCACGGGGCAGGGTGGGGGCGGCGTGCAGCTGTCAAAGGCGCTGCGTAGGAAAATTGCCAAGCTGCGACAGGAATACCACTACCCGCACCCCGCCGATAGGCAAGTAGCCGCAAGGAGCCGCTATGGGCTCATCTCAGCCGCTCACAATGACCTATTGTATCCACCACGCAATGACTCCTCCTTGCTGAGGCCGCAAGCGTTTATCGCGTATCCCCCAGTGAGCCGTGCTACCCGGACATCGAGGGCTGCCTCGCTGGCGGCGGCCAAGAGCACGCGTAGCCACACTATCTTGTTCAATCAGATGCAGCGCCGTAATACTGCAAAGATGCTGGAAGAGCTACGGGAGCAGGAGGCGGTCGGCGACTGTGAACCTATTCCCGGAAACGGCTGGGGGGACAAAGTCACGTTCTACACGTTCGACGGCGCGTCATCCGTGATGGCGCTGCCGGGGATTCCCAACCTTGACGAGGTGATTCGCGAGTTGGCGGTCGACTTTTGGGTTCGCACCGACTTGAAGCCAGCGGACGGCAAACGAGTACTGATGCAAATGATGGAGGGTCAACGCGAGGATGTTGGCCAGCTGTTCCAACTGAGCCTCAACTGGTACGAAGATATGCCGGACTCTCTCCGAGTCGTTATTCGCGACTCTGCCAACCGAGTGCTGGAGGCGGTGGGCTCTGTGGCGAAGGTGGGACTCACCGACGGCACCAAGTTCCATCACGTGATGTTACGCGTTCACAGTTTAGAGGAGGGCCAGTTGTCGTGCGAGGTGGACGGGCGACCCATTAACATTCAGCTCATTCAGCAAGAGCATCCCGTCGCTTTTAACCCGTGGTCGCATCGCCTCTTTGTGGGCGGCTACCTTGACGAGGTGAACTCACCAGCCTTGGTCTTTCGTGGGGTCATCGCAGAGCTGCGGTTCTGGTCAGGCGTATTCCCCTCGCATCCTATTGTGCGGTGGCCGCTCTTTGCCGTCGAGGGCGGGATGCTACAGGAAATGACGCGCACAATTCCCGCCGACCATCACGAGACACTCTTGAACCTGCACGCGGTGGAGGAGTCACCGCCGCGCAGTGCCCCATCCTTTGATGGCAACCTAGTGGTGAACGTCGGAACGTTGCCGCTGTTTGGTCAGCTCATGCACAACTGGCGAATGGAGCTGTCTTTTCGCACTGACGTCTCGTCGCGCATGATGACGCTCGTAGGCGTGACGGATCGAAACTTCAAAATGCAAGAGTTCGGCATCGTGCTGAACTCGGAGCCGGTCATTACAAAGGAGCGGCTGCGCTACCACGAGCTTCACACGACCTTCTACATTGTGGACGCATTCGGTGCCTGCTGCTCAGCGCTACTCCGCGGCACCGAGCGTCAGAACTTGATGGATGGTGAGTGGCACAAGCTCGTGTGGCGGTGCATCGACAGTGAGACAAACAATTTCAGTGTCAAGGTGGATGATGTTCTGCAGGACCTGCTCTTCGTGTCGCGGGAGGGACCGACGCGGTTCGTGATCTACGACAATTGGATCGCAGTTGGCGGACACAACGTGCGAAACTGGAAAATCCAGCGCCCTTTCATTGGGCAGATTGGCCACTTTTTCCTCTCCTTGCAGAGATGCCCCTATGTGACGCTGGCGATGGACGAGGGCCCTGGCGCTTACGTACTGCAGGATCGCTCGCATCACAACAATCATGGGCTGCTCATCAACTCCACGACGAACGTTGTGCGCCGCAACGATGTGGTGTGGACTCAAGGTCCCGCCGATAAGTCCGATGACGTCGACAACGCTGCCTGGCCTGACATGCGGATCTTCAAGAATAACAATGTTTCCGTTGCAGCGGTGGTTTTCACGTGCGCCTTCGGTGAGCGCAGCGTTGCGCACGAGACGCTTTACGATGTGCTCTCGGGGAAATTCCACGAGGTCGAGAACGCACCGCACATTCTCACCGAGCGCACAGAGGCGCAGTGGAAGTCGTGGTATGGTCTACCTGCGGAGTGCTACCACGCACTGGACAGTGTGGCACGCCTGGAGGAGTCTATCAATGTGGTCCTGAGGGCAGAGGCACCGCGGGGGCATTTGCTGGTCACCGTGCATATCGGCGACTGCTTTGCTTCTGTGCTCCATATCCGCGAGCCGGAGCTGCCAGCTGACGCGGTGTACGACTGCAACATGCTCAAGTGGCACTATCCGTACATGGTCGAAGGAATGCAGGGCCGGCGCGAGCTCATGCTAAATCGCATGATCGAAGGTGTGGAGAGGGTGCTGCTTAGCGACACGCTGAAGCCGTACGTTACTGCCAAGTTGGGCCCCCTGAATTCCGGATCCCGGTCGGTGCTCACCGACGACATCATTCGCAGCCTGCAGAATATCGGGTGGCCATGGTTCTTGCCAGTAGTGCTTCACACGCACCTGTTGAATGCCGAATTTGGCTCGACACTGCATCTGATTCAGCGCGTCCGCCCCCATATGTCGGCGAACGAAGCGGCAGCTGTCTCTTTCGTCAGCAAGAAACTCACTGACGGTGTTCGCGAGAACGCGTCGCTGATGATTCAGCGGAACTGGCGTGTCCGTCTGGCGAAGCGCGAGGCTGCGCGGCGGAGCGAGCTGCGCAGCTTGAACGACCGGAAGGTAGAGGAAATACGCGCACTTCGTATGAATGCGACCGTCAAGATGAAGGGGTCTCTATGCGCGCTGCTCATTACGCTGCACCATCCGCAGTGTCCTGGCGTTCCGGCCATCGACAGCGATACAGGACCCCTTCAAGACGCTCTTCGACAGCAAGGCTACGAAGTGACGACGCTGGAGGACCCTGACATGGCGACGATGCTGCGTGCCGTCTCACAGACGGATACAACCAAGTCCAACTTCATCTACGTTAGCGGCTACGGTGGTGCACTCAACCTTCGCCAGCCACCGGTCTTTGGGTTCGAGTCGTTGGCGGTGTACGTCGAGGAGGAGGCTCAGCGGGCCACCTTGGACTGCGACGAAAGCGGCACATTCCGTCAACTAATGGTGCAAATGAAGGCGGAGAAGGCCATGGTGCCGGTCAAGAAGTCGAAGAAAAAGGCAAAGAAGGCTGCAGCGGCTGCTCGACCAAGGAAGACGGCTGAGGAAGCCGAGCTCCAGCAGCGTCAACTCGAGGGTCTTCTGTTCTCGTACCGCCAGGAAATGGAGATGGAGGAATTGTCTTATCGGGACAGCCTTGTGCACGAGTACGAGTCGATGAACCAGCTTCTGTCGCGGCAGCTGCGACATGTGACCGCGGTTACGCGGGAGTACGAAGAGCGTTATAAATCAAAAGGCCCTGAAGGTGACGCGCAGAACTACGTGTATACGGGCAAATCACGCATGATTGAGTCCTTCGCCACGACTGTCGTGGATATGGAGGATGTCATCCGAGCTGCGTTGCACTGGCAGGACCCACCACCAGGCCTGCAATGCGTCGTTGCGGTTGACCTGCAACCTGTGATGCCGTACTCGTGTGGTGTGGCGTGCCTCGCCAGCAGTACCGGAAACACGTTCCGAGTGCCTTACCGCCCGCAGCAGCGTGAGCTCCTGTCCCCGATCCTTGTAAAGGCTTTTAACGGACAGCTTCCAAAGATCTCGGCCACTTCCAAGTATGCTGTTCTCTCTGGTGGTATTGAAACGGCGGTGAATCAGCGGGACTGGAAGTCGTTCGCGTCGTACGTGGTGAGAAAGCTGCAACCCTACTGCCCCCCCGAGCGCTTCCGCATGCTGTGTGGGGAGTTAGACCGGCATCTTCCCTTTGTCGCGGAGCTAGTACCTGTGCGCGACATTGTCATGGATGCTGAGGCCAGGGATCGTCGGCGCCGAGAGCGCGATACACAGAAGGTGAAGGCGCAAGTTTCGTTTGGCGTTGGCAGCGCGAAGATTCAGAGTGATATGTTTTCCCTCTTCCGTGATTTCCTAGAGGGTGTCACAGTGAGCGAGCTTGCCTTTGTCAACACAATTCGTATTCTCTTCACACAACAAAACAAGGGGATCGATGGCATTCAAGTGGAGGAGGTCATTGGTGCGCTGGAGAAGTGCCGCCCTGCTGTGTGCAGCATGGCGTTCGAGGTGCGAGTGACTGCCGCTGGCGTGGAGGTGCAGTTCAAGGTATCCGAAGTAGGGGATAAGCTTCTCCTTAGTCAGTGGCTCAATGTGGTCTCGTTGCGCAGTCTAACGTGGCAGTTTCACCAGCGGCCACTGTTTGGGATGGGCCGACTGGAGGTTGACTATATCGAGTACCTGTATGATGCCAAGTTTGCCTGTAGTGCGAGCCGCTACTGGCAACTGTGCAAGCAGTTCCACGCGTTCCCTGTGCCGAAACCGTACGTTCGCTTCGTGCAAGCCCGCGTGTTGATGTCATCAGACAAGCAGTAAGGCCCGCAGGAAAGGCTCGTGAGGATGCTGATGCATGGCTCAACCGCTCCTCCTTGCTTCAAGTTTCATTCTTTCTCCAAAGCTCTCCGTGCAATTCTCGACTCGCACTCGGCAAGGAGATTTCAGCGCTATGCAATGTGTGCTGTGTTTTCTGTTGTCTGCTCTTGTTGCGCTGGCATGTGCGTGCGCCTACACGTATGTGTGTATCCGTTGCCTTCTCTGTGGACACCAACAGGCAGCCCTGTGGCTGATTGGGGATGAACTTTGGCAGCTCGCAGTAGCTTCTCGTCTTGCCAGTGCGGTCCTGTAGGTTCTTTACTTTTCTTTCAACCATGTACAGAGGTCACTCATAGCGGAGATGTGTTTTGTGTCGATTCTCCACGATGTGTCATTCTTGAGTGAAGAAAGACAAACAAGAGGCATAATCGTTACTCCTCAGGGCAGCTTAGCAGTTGCTCTAAAGAGCCGAGCGCTGCCATTTCTTTTTTTCTTGTAGGGGAAGGGGGCTTGTCCTATGCGCGGAGTGCGTGCATTCACGCGCGGGGGGCGTATGCTCTTATACCCGTGACAGTGCCGTCAATATTCTCTCACCACTGAAACTACCCCCCCCCCTTTCGTAATATGCTTCACTCTCCTACTACTTCCTTCGCTTTTGGTGTGCGTTTTGTGCTCTGTATGCAGTAGTACGCCCTCGTTCGTGGATGACCACTTAACTCAGTACAGACAGTTGCGCAACATCAGGCACGTTACAGCTTCCCTCTGTCCCCATAAGCTGCGTGTCGGGGTACGGTTGCCCTATCGACCGTTGTACTTTTCTCATCATCGCGTGTGTTGCGAACGTTGTAGCCATGAAGCTTGTGCGGCGTGCCCGAAAGGGCATTCGTGAACGACGAATGAAAGCATGCATTAATGATCTGAACTCGAATTTGTCGAAGGTGGAGATGCGCGTCTTCCGAAAGCAAAAGAAGGAGCGTGATGCGAAGCGTCAGGCTTTGGGGATTGGTGAGGTGGTACCAAAGGATGTACTGAGTGGCCGAATGAACCCTGATCTGTACGCGGTGGAGTGCCGGCTTCACCAAGAGGCAGGCCTACCCAAGCCGCTGCCGTACCAAGGGTACAAGGAAGATCTGGCGCGGAGCCGTGCCACCACCCACTGCGTGGGGTTTGTTGGATTCCGGACGATTCTGCATGCTATCCGGGCCCGCAACATGTAGCAAAGATTAATTACAAGTGTAGTGACAGATTCGTTGGTTGACGCATCGTGGAGGCATCTTCAGAGCCGCATGAGAGCGCAGCGGACTCTTTCTCCTTTTCTTCTTTCGCTCAGGGACGCTTTAATATGGAGGACACCAGCGGCGGGACAAGCGCAGGACAAAGTTGACAGAAAAACAAAGACAGTCGATACTGCCTGGATTTGCATTGCTTGAGTAACTGGAAAGTGCGTGGGGCTTGTGGATACCACGTCATTAAAACCTCTTGGTTGCCAGGTGGCATCCATCTCTAGTCGTCTGTCACATCGGGGAGTCAAGAACAACAGTTGTACTGTTCCACTGTGTACCCTATGCACTGTCAGTGAGTCTATGAGCTTTGCACCTCTCCCAATTCCTCCTCTGGCCCCCGTGCATCGCGGCCTCCTCACTGCGTTGCAATTCACTCCTTTTCACCGCCTGCGGCGAGCTGTTTTTCTTGCGATTATTCAACCTCTTGCGCGCGCTGATCTCTTTTGTGTTTACTTGCTTCTTTCGTCGCTAAATATGAGTGCCCTCGTACTACACTGTACGCACTCGCCTGCTCTGTTCCAAGTCGCAAGACACCCCGAAGGCCACCCAGCCAACGTAACAGCTGTGCATCACGTCTACCAAGTACTTCCGCTTAGTCGACCTTGAGAAGCGCAACACTGTGGGCAGTTTGTGATTCATCGTGGATTGTCGCGCTCACACCGAAAGGTCTCTTTGTCGAGGAACACCCTGGAAGCCCAAGGAAGCTCCTCGCAGTCACCGGCAGAGACGTGTCCAACGACTTCAAATCCGTCGACTGCCCCTACTCCGCCAAAGAGGAGATGGAGTGGCGCTACAGTGGCAACCACCACCCTGATGAAGTGTCTCAGCTGAAGGAGTCTTTCCAGGGAACAGAGAAACGTCGCCGGCACCGTCGCCGTTTTTATCTTTCTCGCCATTTGTTTCTGTTTCACCCTTCGTTCTCCTCAGTAATACCCATGGTCGCGGCAACACGCATAGCGCGTTCAATAAAAGGAGAAGCAACGCTATGAGCGTGCCGTTAAACGCATTTTCATAGTGTTCTCTGTGAAGCTTGCTTTCATCATCACGCAAAGCTCAGCCTACTCTTTTGTAGCTGAGCCCTTCTCTTTCCCTTCTCCATTTCGTCGTTGTCCCTGTGCCCAGGCGACCATCCTTCTTTGGAAAGTGTACTCTTCACGGTCAAGTCGCACGGCAGCAAGTTTTTGCAGTTGTGTTGAATCCTGCCTTTTTATCACCCCCCCCCTATTCTCTTACGACGCCTCGTGTGTGCCCAGCACCTTCCTTCCTCCTCTTCGCTCTTCCACCTTCCCCTGAGACGTTTTTGTGCCCCACTTTCAGAATCGCGGCGATGTGTTCTGTGCTGTTCACCGCGAAATCCCTTCACTGTCGACTACGGAAATGCACCGGGAAAGCGTTGAGTGCTGGAACATCTGACGCATCCCTCGAAAAAAGGAATCGAAAGCTGTCAAGGCGGAAAGTAAAAGTGCACTTGCTATCCCTAATGCGACCTCAAACTGTTCGAATCGCACTGACGGACATCTCTGAGCGGGAACAGGTGAAATACTAGCTCGATGCGCAGAAGGCTTGAGTCTCAGACCGCGTGAATGCATAATGGGGAGGGGGAACGCAATTCTTCTTGTCTCAGTGGTCGCTCTTCAAGGATTTTTACCTGTGTTCGTTGTGGGTGCCCACCGACGTACCTTTCGTTTTCGCACCGTGCAACGTCCTCGAGGCCGCCAAGGCATGGCACACAGCCTCCTTGCGCAGGTGAGCGTTTTTGAGGCGTTCTGTGAGGCGCCGCTGTTGCTGCTCTTTCCTCTCGTTCTCTACCAACTCTCTTCCCCAGGATTGGGGACTAAGCACATCTTGCCCTGCTCTACTCTTCCGCCCCCTCTGTAATCGTGCCTGCTGGTGTGCAATTTCCTGTTGTTGCTGTACGGGCAACGTGTGCTCTCATGCGCGCATCTGAGAAGGGAGTTTTCTATGTCTCTTCAACCGTCGGCCTCTTTGTGTTCTGTATCTCTTCAACGCAGTCGCGTTAAAGATCAGGTTCGTATCCGCCTTCCATGGGTCTTGTAGGTTCCCTACTTTGTCTTTCCCTCACCCTTGCCTGTCCTGCTCTTCATTGTCAAGTGAGCCTTACAACGGAAGCAAACAAACACATACATAAAGGAACTCGGCTTTAGATGCGTGCAAGGTTTTTCTCTTCTCTCCTCTGACCTGTAATCACAATGACCCCTAACTATATTCATTTGAGTGAGGTGGAGAAGCACATCACAGAGAATGATCTATGGTTCATCAAGGATTTCAAGATTTATGACATTACAAAGTTTGTGGATCAGCACCCGGGCGGCGTCGACACGCTCCTCAGCGTGGCGGGTAAGGATGGCACAAGGGACTTCAACGCTGTGGGTCACTCAGATAGCGCCGTGGAGGAACTTGCGCGGTACTACATCGGCGACATTCACCCAGACGATACGAATAATGTTCAGCAGACTACCAGCAAGACAGCAGAAAGCTACTTCGGCATCGCAGTGGTGCTGGCGCTCGTCGCAATCTGCTTGTTTTTTATCTTCCGCCCCTGAAGGAGTCAGAGGCTCGTGCGGGGAGAGGTATTATCAGAGGTGAGAGACATGAGAACAGAGGAAACGTGGATGTGCGCAGTGCTCCGACGAGTGGTTCTCGGGTACACTATTAGCCTCGCGTTCTTTCTGTAAAGTAAGGTGAAGACGCTGCCTTGCTTACGCTACTCCACTTCTCCTTCTCCATTCCTCTCTCTCCGTACGTGGTGCCGTGAGAGGGGCCTCGAGAGACAGCAGTGCCCGAGAAAAGACAAGGCAGAGGCCCAGCAGTGTAAATCGTGGCCATTTTTTGTGTGGCAGCGTATGTGTATCGATTTCAATGGCCGCCTACACAGCCCCCGAAAAGAGAAGCAGCGAAAAGAAAATGGCAAAGTTCTCTACGGAGGACGTTGAGTTGCTCCGTTCCTTTCCGTAACAAATGTGCACGTGTGCTCACTGACTATAACCCTCCAACCAAGTCTTGCGAATCACCCCGGCCGGGTACCTTTCCTCTACTCCGTCTTGCTCTCTGTGATTATGCTGGTTTTTTATTGTGTTACGTAGTGAGAGCACGTGTGGCAATCGAGAGATAATGCCTTACCAGTCGCTTGGGACCACACAATCTTTCACATGTTTTATGCGTCTGTGCAGGTGCTGGATCTCTCGCTGAATAGCTGGGGGAAGAAGCGACACAAGCTGGCGAGCTGCGCAGTCTATGCTGGGACTTGTCTCTCTCTCTCTCTTTGCGCTACACTTTGTGTCGACTCTGCTCCTTTCCGCTGTGTCTGAGTTTCTTCTCTCTCTGGCCTTTTTTCCTCTGTACTCTCGCTCTCCTGTCTTTCTTCCTGTTATCATTTCTTGGCTTGCGTCTGCTTCTGCTCTTCCCACAGGCTCCTCTCTTGTACGTGTGCTGCCAGTCGCAGTTTGGCAAGCCTGTGCGTGTATGTGCCGTACCTTAAGCCCCCCCCAATTGTGTACTCCTCTTCCCTCCACACTCGCCCTTTTCAATTGTGTCGTTCTTACCGCCAAGAGCAATTTCGTCCGTCTCTTTCCCGCGCTACACTCCACTAAGATGTTCCTGTTATGTAGCGCGAACACGCCCACACACACACACATTGCGATTTGAATACTTGCATAATCCACATCTTTTTTCCGGCGACTACGAAGCCATGGAGTCCAGCACCAAGAGGATTAAGATGGACATCTTCAACTTTCCTACCATCAAGGAGACACGTACCCCGGAGGAAGTGGCAGAGAGCTACGCTGAAGCCGTCAAGTTGCACCCCTTCTACGACAACGCGCACTGTGTTATCGATTTTTACGATAGCGGTACCATCAAAGATGGCCGCGGAGAGATCATTGGTGTTGTGCTTCGGAAAGCCT
Source organism: Leishmania panamensis (assembly GCF_000755165.1). Classification (NCBI taxonomy): domain Eukaryota; phylum Euglenozoa; class Kinetoplastea; order Trypanosomatida; family Trypanosomatidae; genus Leishmania; species Leishmania panamensis. Next base: position 541,543 of record NC_025888.1, on the reverse strand, counting down.
TACCAAAGTACGCGACATCCATGGCGTCGGTGCTCCTCATATCCGCTGCCGTGCGAACCTCGCTTCGGAGCATGATATTCGGTGGGGAGTCGCCTTTGAGTGGAATTGCTGGCTACTTCGACTATCGGGGCTCGCCGGTGGAGCTGAAGTCACGCAAAACGTCCTTCACATATGAGCACGAGGAGGCATGGTCGGCTGTCTTCCCTGTCGTCGATTATGTCAGCGAGATCTACAGACATGTGGCACCGGAGCGGTGGAAAGCACAAAACAACGCAATTCCGGATCTCGTGCGCATTCACGGAACCCCGTTCTCCACGCTCACCATCAACTCCCGCTTCCGCACAGCCTCTCACACCGACGTCGGCGACTTTGACGCTGGCTATAGCTGCATCGCATGCATTGATGGGCAGTTTAAAGGGCTTGCCCTTACCTTTGACGACTTCCGCATCAACGTGCTCATGCAGCCGCGCGATGTAATGGTGTTTGACTCGCACCACTTCCATTCAAACACGGAGGTGGAGGTGTCGTGCTCAGAGGAGGACTGGAAGCGACTTACCTGCGTTTTTTACTACCGCACTGCCCTCGGCGAGCCGTCAAGCTACGCCGAGTACCGGCGCCGCTTGGAAAAGTCCAAGCAGGATCCCAGCTTCACTCCGGTGGTGAGCAACGTGATGATAAAGGAGAACGGCACAAACCTGAACCGTCCATCCCCTGTGCACCCCGTCCCTCCCTCACCGTTTTGGTTGCCAATGCTGACGCATTGCCTGCAGCACTGTGCATCGGCGGCACAAAGCGTTCACGAAGCCATGACGGCGGATGGGAGTCAACTGGCTGAGATTATCTTTGGGGAACCGCTGTCAATATCAGATGGCATCCCGCTGCGCGGAGACGACGAGAAGCTGAAGGCCAACGGTGACACCGGGGCCAAGCCGCTCTCACGTCTGGGTGGGTTCAGTGAGACGGATCTGATGGTTTCGACGGCAGCAGAGAAAAGAAAGTATCTCGACAGCGAGTTTCTCGCCCACTGTATCAGCGTGCAGCTACTGGACATGTGGAAGCAGGCGCGTGCGAGGTGGTTGGAGCTGGTAGGCAAGGAGTGGATGCACATGCTTACCCTCAACCCTGAGCGCAAAGACTTTTTGTGGAAGAACCGGTCCGAGATGAACTCGGCCTTTTTCGACCTCTGCGAGGTGGGAAAGCAGGTAATGCTGGGCCTTCTGGACAAGGAGGCGGCGCTTCCAAAGGAAGAACAGGCTTTCTGGACCTTGTACGCTGTACACCTGAGCGCAGCGTGCGCGGAGGAGCTGCACATGCCCCATGACGCAATGTCACTCCGCAAGCTAAATGTGAAGCTGAAGGACTTCAACTTTGGCGGCACACGATACTTCAAAGACATGCCACCTGAGGAGCAGCAACGCAGAATGGAGCGCAAGCAACGCATTGAGGAGGCGCGCCGCCATGGCATGACCGGCGCGCACGAAAAGCGAGCGAACTGGCTGACCAACGACTCATTCGACTACCAAACCGAGGACTGTGTCGTGGATTATGCCAAACACAAGTGGGTGCTGCCTGAGCGTCACGCAAAGGCAGTCACGAAGGATGTGCACACTGCCTGGCTCCCAACTAGGGAAGAGGTAGTGCGAGTGCTCGTTGTACTACCTGACTTGCAAATCAGAGTCGAGGGCGTAGACTGCAAGCTGGAGAAGCCAGACACTGTGGAGGATTCATCAGAGTGGGTGCGCTTGGTGAGCAGCCCAGCTGTGCATCGTCTCCTGGCCGCTGCGCAGCGCAACTTGCAGCTTCCGGACGACGTCATGCATGGCAATATCCACATCCGTTTTGTCTTTCACAGCACGCTGCCTACGGACATGTACGACTTCGTGGTGCTGCAGCATGTATTGAGCCGTATACCAGACGATGTGCTGGCGTCGTCGTATATTACGCGCGCTGCAGCCCTCTGCTCAGGCTGTCTCTTCGTGGAGGAGACGGATGTGCAGTGCCGACAATACTACACTCTCAAGTATTCCATTCGCCGCAACTACGACGCCGTCGCCCCGCACTTCTTCCAGCAGCTGCACCAGGCGAGTTACGGGACGAAAATGGCACGCGTGCGCACAAAGGGGGAGTTGGAGGCTCTTATTCCCATGGTGTGCTGTGCGCGCTACAAGCTACAAGGCTCACCGCTTAATACGACCATTCATGTGGTGTCTCCCACGGCGCCCCACTAAACACAAAGGTGCCTGTGTTTGGATTGACCTCTCACGCCCATGAAGTAAATTACCTACACACTGTGCTCATACTGTCTTCTGAGTTATACGCTTTTACCCTTTTCTCTACATAGATCCGAAGGATGCCAGCTACCTCATTGTGCATGGTATCAGACTCTCGTACGCACCCTCTGTGGGAAGCCCAAGAACCTACAGCCTGTTCTCGGGTACCGCTGTGCGGACTCCATGTGTCCGCGGACCTGTCTGGACTGGCGCTGTGCCGAAAAGGCGTGCGGTCATGGCCACGTTTGGGCAAGGCCACTAAGAATCGTGTCGATGACCCAACGCATATACGCATTCGCCTACTGTTTTTCTGCTCGTGCTACATCGCTGTGATCTTCAGCTTAATCCTGGGCCCAGCCTGTTCTGTCTGCAGAGGAATTAAAGTGGGGGCTGAACGATACCCAAGTCTGCTGGTTGGCCCGGCTCCTTGACCTAGTCGTGGCGCAGCAGAAATAAGTGGAATGCGGCCGTATGTGTGTGCTTGTGGACTGGTTTGTGGTGGATGGAAATGGTAGGAGAAAATCTACCCAGATATATCGAGCATGTGAGGGAAGATTTAGCAAACGTTATCACAGCACACCACTTGATTATAAATATCAGCGGAGCGATGCCCAGTTGTGGGGATCTTGGGAGAGACACGGAAGGGGTGTACCGCCACGTACAGCAGGCGCCTCATAGAGACTTGTGGTGAGGACCATATCGACTTATCCCCCTTCTTAGTGTGTCGCGCTGACATTTTTTGTGTCCGGCCGCGCCAGTGGTGCGGTGCTGCACAAGACATCCCACACACAAAAAAGGGAAAAAAATGCACTTCGTCTGTTTATATGGCTGTACATTCCTCGCTTGAGCAGGTGCAGGTACGCCCGTGCTTTCGTGCGTGTTTGTGCGCATGTTTTAGCGAGCACCGGCGCGCACTGGATCACGTTCTTGCCTCGCCACATCCCCGACACACGCACCGACAAGCTCTGTACAACAGTCGAACACACCCTGTTGAGGCATCCGCTTCCAAAGAGAGGATGGTGGAGAGAAGAGAGGGAGAGGGACTTGGATGTGACCGATTGCTAGGCGAGGTACTCCCTCTAGCCCTTTCCTCATGACTGGGTCTCCTCGACCTCCTCGGAGTATCACGTGAGCGTCGCTCTCAGAGTTACGCTTTGTGCTCCCCAATTTGCAAGTTACCGTGGCATTGCCGGCAGCGCAATCCGTGAGGACTGTGGGGACGCATAGAGTATGCCACGACTACCGCTTCACTTGCGTCTGGCTCTTTCCTCTTTTTTACCTCCTCCTCCTCTCCTCTTCGGTGACGAACACGCACACGGGCGTGCATAAGCACATGCCGCATTGTGTCATGTTGGCTCGGAATCACGCGCAGGATCTTCCTCAGATCTTTTCCTGTGACTACTAATCCTACCCTTGTGCCCCATCGCTGTTTCTTGACAAAAGAACCGCTCCTTGCGTGTTTTGGGATGCAGCGTCTGACTTACGCCGCTGTGAAGGCGTTGGTGGCGAAGAAGCAGTCGGGTGATCGCCATATGTGCATATTGGATGTCCGCAGCGCCGATGAGGTGGCGGGAGGCGCTATTGCGGCCTCCGTCAACATTCCTCTCGATCAGCTGGAGTCCGCTCTTCAGCTGACAGCCGACGAGTTCAAGGAGAAGTACAAGGCACCCAAGCCGGAGACATCTGACCACGTTGTGACTTACTGCCTTCGCGGCATGCGTGCGGAGAGTGCAGCCGCCTTGCTTCGTTCCAGCGGCTACACAAACGTTGATGTGTATCCCGGCAGCTGGACAGAGTGGTCAGAGAAAGAAAAGAGCGCAGCATAGCCAAGCTGGCGCTTCACTGCTCCTTCGCCGCCCATCAGCCGCCGTGACTAGGAGCGGTTACCATAGCTGAGCTTAATACACCCACTAACAGATTCTCCACAGCAGCGCCACACGCTGTGCACCCAAACACGCGGAGTTCCAGTAGGTGATACTATGATGGACAGAGGAATATCGTGTTTTACCGGGCTCTCCATTTCAGCAGCAGCGCTGTTTGCTGCTCAATTGGCTATTTTTTCATTATCGCTGCCGTTCCAGTTTTCCGTCTCCCTCTTTAGTGCGATATTGACTTAGCCGAAGGTAGCAGATACCCAAGGATTGTTGCCATGTGGGGAAAACATCCATAATCCGAACTGTGTGGTGTCATTCATGGTGCTGTTCACTGATGTACCGAGGCTAGAAAGGGGACTTTTGTGGGTGTGCGGGTAGACGTCACCCTCCTTCCAATCTCTAGACAGCGCATCGACCGCAAAGTCGCCTCGACTGCGGCCCCGCTGGTATGGAGCGCGTTGTGATGTGATCAAACAGGGATGAAAAGCTCTGGTGAATCCGCTTCCCTGGTGGGTTGCGGTCGATGCACGGTGGAGCACTCATTGAATCTGTCGTTTCCTTTTCTCCCTCGTGTGCTGTACCTCTCATCACTTCGTTGTCCCACCTCTCGCTCTGCTTGTTACGCCTTCTGTTCTTCCGTTGTGCGTGCACACGCTTGATATGTGACCGTGCATTTTTGGCATCGCCTCTCCCGCCTTCAGCGGCGGCGATCCATGGCGGCAGGCGAATCAACGCTCTTTTTTTTTGCCGGTGCCTCCCATCTCCCTCACCTCATCCTCTGGTGCGCTTCTTCTTCGCTGCTGCGTTCTCTGCAGCCGAGGGCAAGCACTCGGGTAGCTGTGAGTCCACAGTGGTCTCTTTACCATCGTTGCTGTTCATGCCAGGGAGTTTTACACTGACGAGCGATGCTTAGAGGAACGAGGTATCTATGCCGATACTTCACTATCGATCAGGTGGCGAACATTGTAAAAGCGAAGCAGAGTTGTAGTGATGCCGTGCGCAACATCCAACTCATCGACGTTCGATCGACAGCCGAAGTGGCGGCGACGGGGATGATTCCTTCTGCAATCAATGTTCCACTACCGGTTCTGTCAGACGCTCTCAGCCCTGAGAGCATAATTGAGGATGATGAGTTCGAGTTCTTCTTCGGTGGTCCTCGCCCCGTGCAAGGGGTGACTCAGCTTGTGCTATACTGCGCACACGGCGTCCGCTCTGCTATCGCCTGCGAGCTCGCAGAGGAGCTTGGCTTTGAAAACGCCGGCAATTTCTCCGGCAGCTGGGCTCAGTGGTACCACGCATACGGCACCCCCAGTACCTCTGCGGCTCCACCAGAATCTTCACCAACCCCACTCCAGTAAAAGAGCTTGAAGGGCTGCTGCTCTAGCTGCCGTGGGCGGGATCACTCTACGCTGCTGCGCTTACGGTGGCTACAAACACCTCTCGCTCTCTCGTTGCCTTTCAGCTGGACTGCACTTTCTGAAGAGAAAGTAGCCAATGTAACGACATTTTGCCTGTTGTGAATGCGATGTTTCCACTCCGTGGGATACTGAAGAGGGGGTGGCCTACGCCTTCCCACTGTATACCAACGCAGCACCGTGCGCCCACGCTGCTTGCCAGCACTCCGGCATGCATGCATGGCGTAGCATGTGCTCCTGCGCATGCTCACTTCATATTTTTTGTGTTCATCTCGGCTGGCCCCCTTTGTGCCGCTCCTTCGGGACGCGCTAAATCTGCGTGGTCTTCATTCTTCCTCGTCCTCCCTCTCTTCGCCACTCTCCTTCTTCTTTCCACCTTGAGAACGCATCTCATCATTGCAACGGAGGCAACCGAAATTGCGTCCTTTTCCTCGCAACGTGCTCTGTACGTACACGTGTCTCTGCGCTGGTGCGCGTGCATCTTCAGCACATTGGTAGAGAAGAATTGTTGCTCCCTCTCCTTTCATACAGAGCTTCCATCTCCCCAATTATCTGTGCTCCACATGATAAGGCTCTTTCGCTTGACAACTCACCCACTCCTGCTTCTTCGCGATGTCGCTGCCGGACTTTACACACCCCTTCAACGTGTATGAGGCCCAGGCGGTGGTGCGCGCGCTCGAGGCCGGGAGGGCGAGCGGGGTGTATCTGCTAGATGTGCGTGAGGAGTTCGAAGTGAAAGCGGTGCCGCCGCTTCCACATGCCCTGGTGATTCACTTTCGAGACCTCCATACTGCCATGCGGATGTGGGCATCATCTTTTCAGAGCAAGTACGGCGTGCGTAAGCCACGCAAGAAAGACCGCATTCTCGTCTACGCGTTAAACCAGCAGCGGGCCGCATCTGGCGCTTCCTACCTAGTGGAGCGTGGGTACAAGTCCGCTGTCTTCCTGAACGCCAAGATCTCAGAATACCGTGACTCGACCCAGAACGAACTGGATGAGGATCTTTAGCACTGGTGCCTCAGTCGTTTTTCTCGCTGATGAGCTGTGCCTGCTCCTGCAGTGAGCGTCGCGAGGCGGGGGTAGTTTTACTGCGATTAGAGGAGCGGAAGGCTCGTGCGTGCGGTAGCCCCTCGCCTCTTCGCTCCAACTCACACTTCGAACTGCCTCGCCCTCACACATGTATGAGAGAATCGCGATGCTGAGTGGCGCTACCGCCGCTCTTTGGATCTGTCGTCGCATTCACCCTCCCCTAAGTGCTCTCCCTTGCGTCTTTTCTTCCTTCGCTCGTGTCCTGATTGGTGGCGCACCTGCTGCAGGCGGTGTCCCTCCAGCTGAGACAGCGAAGAACAAAGGAATACGACACGAAGCTGCCCGACGCAGAGCTCCTAGTTGCGCTCTGTGCAAGTTTGTGTGCAGTAGAACATGATGCTACTCCTGGTGCTCAGCGCTGCCAGCTCTTTGCTTTCTCTTTCAATAAACTCCCTGGGGCCGTGTCGTCATGTTTACTACTTCTCCTCCGTCTCTCGCATTCCCCTTTACTCCCCACTCGCCACGTGTCATTTTACACGACCGATTTGCCACTCATCAACGCGTCTTGACCGTACGAAACACGTAGCGCAGGTGACAGTGACTGGTGAGTGTTGGCGTGCGTTTGCGCGACTACTCCGTTGCCTTCTTTTTCGTCAGACAGTCGAGGAAAGGGCCTCCGCGGCGCGTTTGTCTCTGTTGGCTGCTGCAGCGCTCATCTCCTTTGTTGAGGCACTGCCGCCTACGGCAACAAGCATACACTCATACGTATTCCATAGTCACCCGCTGCTGATTCTGCCGCGCTGCTGTCCTACTGCCACCCTTCGTTCACAGGATAATAAAGACGAAGAGCAATCGTACGCGAGAGGGTCAAGCAACGTGCTTTACTATCCCGCCGGTTGCCATCATGCAGGGCGTCGCTCGGTGGCGTGTGCGTCTCTTTAATCGTGCACGTCAGCCTCTGTTTGGTGCCTCCTTATCCTCGGCGTGTAGGCACTGCGCAACAGTGCCGACAGAGGACGATGTGCGCAAGGCATACAAGATACTTGGGGTTCACACCTCGGCCACCTTGACCGATGTGAAGAAGCGCTACGGCGACCTCGCCAAGGAGCATCATCCGGATGTGTCGAACACCTCTGCAGACTCTAGCACAAGCCGCATGACGGACATTAACAACGCTTACAACACGGTGAAGCAATTTCATCAGGCGGGCAGGCAACTCTTCGAGGCTACGCGCGCGTCAAGCGCCCGTGGGACCCCCAACTCCTCCTCTTCCTCCTACTACACAACGCGGGACACAGCATACCAGCCCTGGTATGAGGACATGGATCCACTTCTGTACGAGTTCATGTGGGAGGAGATGCGGCGGCAAAACGAGGAGGACTGCTTTGCCAGAAACATGTACACAGAGAGGGCTTACCGCCCCAACGGCCAATGGCAACCGCCGCACTGTAGTCCCTCGGCAAGACCGCGGCAGTCGTCCGGAAACGGTGACGGTAGGCAGTCACATGGTGGAAAGAGGTGCTCGTCTTCGACGACCTGGCCTGAGGAACAGGTGAAGGCAATGGTGAACATGTACCAAGATGGCAAAAGCTTTGAGTTCATTGCCAATGCCCTCGGCAAAGAGAGTGCAGCGGCGGTGGTGGAGGAATTCAACCGGTGGAGCAGCGACAATCAGCCACAGCGGCGCAAAGGGGGAAAGCCGTACAATGCAAAGCGGCACCGCTCCCATGGGAGACAGGGGTCCTTCTACTACACCGAGTCGCCGGATGAGGTGCCCTTTGAACTGTATGAGATGATGGAGGAGGAGCTGTACTACGATGACTCTGCTGAAGAAGCTGGGAACCCGTTTGGGTACTACCAGGGCGATGGGGAGGAGTACGACGTGCCGTACGGCAACGCAACTCCGTTCTACGGCGTGCATCAGATGAACGGGGGTCCTGCACCATATCGGCACTTTGAAGGGGGTGAGAGTCCCATATACAACTCGTCACGGAAGGCTTCGTACAGGCCGATGCGTGACCCCCGCGGCGGTGTTCCTAACAAAAACAAGCGCTACAATGCTGCTTCGAGTAGTAAGGGAAGTGGCGGTGGCTTTCAGTCAGGCCACGGGAAGGGTCACAGCAGCAGTGGAGGCAGAAAATAAGCGTGCTCCCCCACTGCACCCCTCCTCTATGGGTTTCTGCACTTTGCTTGTTTTTGTTTTCGCCACGGACACCCGTTTGAGACGCTGTGCTCAGCGGGCACTGCACTTCCAATAGCCCTGTGCCTCCCACTTCTCCTCTAACTCTCTGCGTAGGAAGAGAATCGTCTGTGCCTCCGCCTCCCTCCCTCTCCCGACCGTGTCGTTGCTGTCTGGGGTTGCTGTCATCATCGACGATCCGGCAGCTTAATCGCAGATTTCCTCCTGCGCGCGCTGTAGTGTGGTTTCAGGGCCCGAAGACGAAAGGGCGACACCCTTAAAAACGTTAAGAGCTAGCTTGCGTGTTGCAGCTGAAACACTGCCATGTGTGTTAGCATGTTCCTGCGCACACGTGCGTCTCCCTCTGTGCAGGTGTTTGGGATTGCTGTCCGGCGAATTCTCGCTGCACGTCGTGAAAGGGGGGAGAGAGGACGGCAGTGCGCACGTGCAACCCCGGCGTGACGGCCATGTCATTTTGGGGGTGTCTTCTCTCTCCGGGGAGCTTTGTCGGTGCATCGCCGAGTGTCCGCCGCTTACTTCTCTTGCTTGACAGTTACGCCTCATTTCAGTCTCCTAGTCCCTCGTATCCATGTAGGTGGAGTCACATTGTTGTAAAGACAGCGATTGAGGTGCGTGTAATGGAGGGTGACCTGCGCGTGGGCAGTCTCCATATGTCTCGCTCATCAATTCTAGAAACCCCTCGCGCTTCCTATGTTTCAATGTTCCTCTCATTTCACTCGCTCAGGTTGCGCAGCGCAGCCTACAGTGGCCCGACCTCTACTTCACCCATTCCCACCTACCCGTTTATGCGCATTCATCAGCGTTGCTTTCCTCGCTTAATTACGTGTTTGTGGGTGCAGGGGCGCTAGTGCTCTACGCCCGCGTTGGACAGTGCCACGCCTTTGTCTGGTTTCTTTCCTTGTGCGCCCACCCCTGCATATGACTCCGCAGCGCTTATCTTATTAACTCCATCAGTCCACCACACGCACAAAACGTCGCGCCTTTTTCTTCTCCTGTTTGCGACTGACTCATTGGCCTGTGCTTTGCTCGTCTGCCCTTGTCTCATCTCTTTTCGTCTCTCGTTTGGTCTGCGGACGCTTGCCGGCCATGGGCGCTGAGTGCGGAGGTCGCCGTGTCGTCGAAACCCGAAATGTGGTGATCCTGTCGTTTCGCTGGAGCTAAGGGTGTCTCCTCATCGTTTTGTTTCCGTGACAACACCCGCCTAGTGGATCCCGTGGCAGTCAGCAATGTAGGCAAATGGGGGAGGAATTCATGTGGGAATGCATCCGGCGCTGGCTCTTGTGTGTGTACTGCTGCTGGATCTGCGTCTCGTCGTGCTGGTCGTGACTTGGGTCCTTCTCTCGCACCCCCTCGACGTGCATAATGGTTTACGCGGAGGGAAGCGAGGAGGTCAGTCGCGGCGGCCGCACCGGCGCCATCGTGGCCTTGTCGAGTAGATAATGGAAGGATATACAAGACATCGTGGTTGGCTATATCGAGAGGAGAAAGGGGCTCTCTGCCTCGCCTGAGACGTGCTGGAAGAAACTGTGGGAAGATGGCAGGTGGTAGAAGAGCGAGAAAATATATTTTTTCCTCCTCCTCTCACCCGCGCTTCTCTCTCCGTGTGCAGTACGTCGCTCAATGCGAACGAAACGCACTTCTTGTTGTTTCTGGTCAGCAACCCTGTTTGCAGGTATGGCTGAAACCCATGAAGATGTACCTGCATGGACTCCCTGCCACCTCCTGACTATGTGGACGTGGAATTTCTATTTTTCAACTCTGCAGTGGGCCTGTGCTTCAGTAGAATAGAAACGCTTTCCTCCGCTCAACCCCCCCCCCTCTTTCTCTCTCTCTCTTCACCTTATTCTCCTCTATCTCTGCTGCTCCCTGTGCCCCCTCGTTTCTGTGCGCTGTCTACCTTCGCTGGTGGGTATCAGTGGCTGCAACTTGTCACCGAAGTTGCCATATCGGCTTTGCCGCTCTGTTGGGCAGACCGAAAGGTCCGCTACCTCCCGCCCTCCGCCCACCCCAGTCACCGGCGCGCTTTCCAGCGGTCATTATTAGTGCCATCGCAAGGAGCTCACGCCCTCCCAGCACAGCGCAAAGCAGCCGCAGTCCAACCCGCTGCACAGAGACACCTTACGGGACCGTCTGTTCAAAACGTCCTGTGTGTGCGCGCGCGGTAAATCGACGAAACTGTGTGCACATCATGCAGTGGGTACCCCTCTTTGCAACCGGTGCCGCGTTGGCCCATCAAACCGGCGTCTTTGCAGTGGAAAGCCTTAAGGCGATCTACGACCCGACGAATGCAGATGCCGTCGCCGCTGTCGGCGAGCTCAGCTCGCTCAACTCGCTGGAAAATATGAAGAACTGCATGATGGCTGACCAGCGGGGCCGCAGCATTTTGAAGCACCAACCTGTCGTGGGTGATGAGGTGCTCGAGTTCAGTCGAGGTCTCGCACCATCCACCTTCGGCTTCCGGTATGCCGCCTACATGGACCGTAACCACTTCCTGCCCAGTGGGCGGACGGCCGTGAAGCACATTGCTGACCCGACCTTGGCGTATGTAATGATGCGATACAGGCAGTGCCACGATTTTGTGCACGTCATTACCGGTTGTGGCCGCTCGGTAGAGGAGGAGCTGGCGGTGAAGGTCTTTGAGTGGAAGCACACAGGCTTGCCTCTCGGGTTGCTTTCGCTGCTTGGTGGCGCGTCACGGCTGTCAGCAACGCAGTTGGCACACATGCGACTCTTTTGGGAGTGGGCTTCTCACAACGCACCGTGCTCCCGCCATGACAAGCCCGCCGTGCCCATGTATCTCAATGTGCCGTGGGAGGACATGCTCGCCAAGGAGTACGATGAAGTAGCGGCGTATACCGGTATTACACCGCTGCCTGTATTCCTCAAGAAACACCAGAAGCAGTGAACGGTGCGCGTTGCTCTTTCTGGCGCGGAGGTGATTGGAATAAAAATGGTGGCGGGGAAGACCCGCGATATGTTGAAGGCCGCCGCTGCTCTTGCCTCTCCCCCCCCTACTCACGCCCTTGCTCTTGTGTTGCTCCTGCTCGACCGCGTCTTTCATCTCTCTTCCGCCGCGCGCTCGCCTTAAGTTGGATGCGGAACTGCAACAATAGGATTTTCTGTGCAGGTGTGGGCGTGTATGTCAATCACAAGCGAATTCCTTTTCTTCTTCTTGGCGACTCCTGCACATTAGAAGGTGGGGGTGAGCAAACAACTGATACGAACTCCCCGTGTGAAAGAGTCGCCCTTTGGCATGGACGACAAGACGGCTTCGTCCTGCCATAAACCTCTAATGGTTCCTTGAGCGGGATCGCCCTGCGAGATATGACGCCTCCTCTTCCTTCTCCCTTCACTCCTACGCTAAACTTGTCTCCTCTCTGCATGATAAGGTGTCCACCATATCTGTCTCTCGCTCTCTTCAGCCACCACTCCTAAAGCAGGGACGTGCAAACACACGCATACTCGTTTACAGAGGGGCCCCCCTTCATTCAGCTTTGCTCCTCCTCGCCTCTCTCTCTCTGGCTTGCATTCTTTGCTGCTTTTGTGTTCTTGTCTAGCTCGAATGCCGGTGGACTACTCCAAGAAGTTGGACGCGCTCCGGGAGCTGTACGAGCGTGTGCAGCAGAAAGACGCGAACATCGCGGAGGAGGCGTACGCCGCGGCCGGCGTGAAGAACAAAGCCCGCCTGAAGGACATCGAGAAGGAGATCAGCGCCACTAAAAAGAAGGTTTCGCACGAGGTCAAGAAGGTTACGGACGAGGAAATCGAGAAGGAGTACGAGGCGATGGCCAAGGAGCACAAAATGACGATAGAGGAGTTCAAGGAGACCGTATTGGGCAAGGAGCGCCAGCCCGGCGTTGGTAGCGAATTCTCTGAGCGCCACACTGCCCTGCGGAGGGAGCGGGCGGAGCAGCGTGATCTAAAGGAGATGCGCCGCCAGGTTGAGCGCGGTGACTTCGACATGGCGGTCGACTACGTTTAACACGCGCGGACGCTGTGGTTGGCAAAGTCGTCGCCGCCATCGCTTCTGTTACTTTTTTTTGCCCCTCGCATGATCTCCCTCCTCCGCCCCGGCCCAATGCGCAGGTGCGTGGGTTTCTTCGCTTTGTGTCATGTCCGCATGCCATTGCGGCGCGTGTCTCCTCTGTTGCATGCACTCCTTCTTCTCTCCCACAGAGGGACAGACAGCATTCAGCATCTGTGCGCGTGTACATGCATGTGGCTCCGTGTTGTTTCTCCTCTGTGATCACGTCTAGTGATGTTGTCCTTCTTCTTCTATGTTTGCATTATCACCTAACTGAACACTTCAGCATGCCCGTTTGCCTCCACTTTCTTCCACGTGACTTTACTGGACATGAGCTCGTGAGGTTTGTATAGGTGCGGGTGTGCAGCCCGGTGCGTAGGTTGGCTCTCGCAATGCGTTTCTTAGCCTTTCCTCCATGAAGTAACTACTAATTCAGATTCTACACTGAAGCAGCCCTGCGACCCTGGCGGCGACTGGAATTTGAGGATTGCAGTCTGTCGAGGGGAGTACCAGGCCATGTGGTCGTATGCGGCAGCGTGTCTTCACGGCCGGTGTCTGTCGCATGTAATGCACACACGCATCCATGGGCGAAAGCGAATACTACGCTGCCGCGCCATGCCACCTGAGGAGACTCCCTATTTTCAGTGTTCACTTTCCTTCACCGCCCTTCAGGAGCCTTCGGTAGCGGCCATATCATCCTATTACCAATGCAGCTCTTCATGTAGCCCCAACTGCGTTGTCCTCTCTCGCTCTGTACCCTCAGCCTCTCTTTCTCCATTTACTCCCGGTTTGAGTCGTAAAGTCAATGAGGCTGGTCCATTCCTGCAGGAACGAGCTCTGCAAGCGACACCACGGAGTTTGTGTGCTTGCCAACTGTGACCCTCGTGCTGCTGCTCATCCGCTTGGCGCCTGCAGACGCGCTCGGCCTCCTCCTCCGCGACGCTCTCTCCTTCTTGTTTAGAACTGAATTGTTTATGCAGAGGCGTCGTCGTTGCCGTCTGCCAGTGTTACTCGCCGACGCACTTATTCCGTTGTGTTTCTACGTCCGCGGCGTCTCTTTAAGTGCCGCTTCACTTTGTGACCGATTCCCTTCGTAAGAGATGCTGTCGCTGAGTACGCCCTACCGCGGCACCGCTTGGCTTTCACAGTGCATGCACGACGTCAAGCTCACAAAGCTGCAGCAAACAGTTCGGCCCTACTCAAACAGCACGCCAGCCGCTGACGCACAGCCAGTTCGCACCATTCTTGCCACCTCCCGCATCCACCGTGGTGAGCACCTCGGCACTGTTAAGCACGACTGCGTCATGACTGGGGAACGCGCCTCACAGCTGCTGCGGCGAGTGTGTTGTGGAGAACGGTCGCACCCGGGTGCGACCGTGGCGACGAACCTCCAGTCGCTTGCCGTGCAGTGCTTTGACGATGTCGTCAGTCGCCTCTCCGCCCTCCCCTCGGTAACCTCGGCACCGCCTCACATGCTGCTCTCCCGTGACGCACTACTCATTACCGTGGCCTTGTATCTTTCACGCAGCCCGCTGAACGCTGGCGTCCTTCCTGTCGAAAATCCGCTGCGTGCGTGGATGGATGCACTGCCGCGCCGACCCCCACCAATGGGCGTACTGCTGCGCCGTAGCTTTCTCAGCCGCGATGATGTCGAGCCGCTCCCTCGTCGACTGCGACTTGGGCGGCACACAAAAGCAGTCGCGCCTGGTGAAGATGTGGCAGCAGCCTCGACAGAGCTCATGGTACAGGCGGTGGAGCGGGGTGAATTGGAACTCGCTGACCTGCGCCGACCAGAGGTGGAGACGGCCCTCACGCCTACAGTGCTCACCAACTATTTTAAGGGACGCATGTCAGCCCTGACGCAGCGGCAGCACGAGTCGCAGCGTGCGCGCGGCGGTGTGGCAGAAGCTGAAGAGGGCGCTCTCCACCTTTTCATGACGTGGGAGCGGCAGCTGCAGACACACTTTGTGAACGCCTTACTCCCAGTACTGCTGCTTCCATCCTCCGTGTTGGCCGCGTCCAACTTGGTGGCCCTGCAAGACTCTGCTGCGTGGCTGGATGAAGAGAGCGCCCTACGTTGGGCGCACTTTATGACTCGCTCCCGTGTGGTCAACCTGAACTGGCGCCATCCTGGTCCTCCGCAGCTCTCAATCATACCGTTCGTGGACATGCTGAACCACACATGTCGTGCGAATGCTAACGTTGTCTACCAACGTGAGGATGATGGCAGCGTCTCGGTCACGGCCTCGCGCACTATTGAGGCGGGAGAGGAGCTCGTACTGCGGTACAATCATATAGGTCAGCGCGGGTGCTTGTTTGGTGACCATCCCCGGCCATCAGAGTCTACCGCTGAGGACAAGAGCGCTCAGTTTTCTGGCAAGGCGGCTGCCGTGGCTGACGAAGTGCATCGCATTGAGAAGCGCCAGTACTGGGAGCTGTATGCCTGCGACGAGGATGAAGAAGCTGCGCTGGAGACGGGCCACACTTCCTCCACGAACACCACACCTAGCGCCCGCGGAGGTGGGTGCAACACCGCGTCACCAACAGCTGTCGGACACTGGGAGATGGAGCAGGAGGTGCAGTGGCTTTGGCGCTTTGGTTTTTTGCGCAGCAACGAAGAGAAGAATCGCGAGGCGGCACTGCTGTGGAGTCGCGGTCTTCGCAACCGAATCGCACATCTGACAGACGTCCGGCGCAAAGGGCGCCCTGGTGAGTTCGTGGTGGGGGTGCCGGAAGGACTCCAGCAGCTGCGCGAACAGCGCGCGCAGCTAGAGCGAGATCGCTACAACAATAATAGGGTCTTCCCTCCCCAGCAGCTGTGAGCACGCGAGCCTGATGGAGCCTCCTTCCGTGGGTATTGGCGCGTGCCCGTGCGGTCACGTGTGATGTTACACGTGTGAGCTCGTCTTCACAGGACGTAGGCTCTATTATTGTCCCGCGTCTCTCCACACTTCCGAAGAGAAGAGGGCATACCGCGATCTAATGCGTCTGTAATGGGGTTTCTCGCTGTGTTGATTTATTTCCGGCCTAGTGGATGGCTCATAGTGTCACTGTGCACCCAGCAAGGGGGCTCTCTTCGGCCCTACCCAATAGACAGGGCGCATGTTGGCGAGCACACTGAGACCGGACAGGATTTGTGCGCGCGCTTCTACACCTTACTCTACCAACACACCCTTGCCTAGTTCGCTTTTCCGCTATTTTCTCACGCAGGCTTCTCAACCACGCTACGGAAAGGGTTCCGCCATGCGGATGGCCAGCGGTACATCGACGATGCGCATATCCGCTTCTGATGTAGCTCAGCGTATCTTGTCGTGCGCCTCTGCTAGGGACGTCCTGGGCCTTTCACAGTCGGGGCCTTTGTCGCACACAAGCCCATACAAAGTGCTTTTCATGCTCTGGCCCTTCGAACTCACCCCGATAAGGCGGCCGGACCCGTCTCCGCCTCGGAGGCACCGATCATTTACGCGGCTTTTGCGATGCTGGTGGTGGTGCGTGACCGCCTCCTGTAGCAGCTTCTGCAGTGGATTGAAGTATGGGAAAGCGTAGTGGTGCTCTCGCTTTCATCGGGCACAGATAGTGTGGCGGTTTTTACCGCTCCCCACCACCGCAGTGATGATGGCTTAACGTCTTCTAGAGGGAACAGCAAGTGTGAGGCACGTCTCTGCCCGCTGCACTCACTGCCTGCGGTGCAAGGCTTGCCCCCGGCGCCGTCGCTCTTGGATTCAACATGCCAAACGTATGGGTGTCTGCGAGCACTGCCGCAAGAGGACGTACAGGCACAAGAGCGCGTGTGCTTTTGTTGCCGAACTAAGCCACGTAGGTGCTCCACCTTTGGATGCCGACGTTTGGTCCAGGGAGCGGTGCGCTGCTCAGAGCACGGAGAGTAGCGCTTGACCCATGCGTATTGCCTCCTCCTACACGAGCTGCGGGTACTAGAAAGAGAGCGATCATAGTTGAGGTGTTCACCCCTTCTGAGCTTCTCCCACCCACCCAGCCCACTCCGCCTACATCCAAACACATAACGAAAGAAAGCGGTGTGCGTGTGCTCTCAACGACTTCCTGTCGCCCCTTCCTCCCTCCTGCACCTCCTGCGCTTATCAATGCCTGTCGCTTGCAGCGCTTTTCAGCTAGCCCAGCACTCAGGCTCTTTGGTTGTGCTCCCTCGCCAGCCGCCTCGTTCTCTGACGAGCAACCCCTGCCCCCCTCGACTCCCCACCTTTTTCCACGCTCACTTTCAGCTCACTCGCACTGACAGAAAAAGAGAGCAGATGGATGCTCACTTTGTGTCGACTGCAAATCCTATCTTCGCGTGTCGCTCACTGCCACCACGGCTAGCAAAGCTCTGCGACCTGCCGCACTCGCAGCGAAGAGCCTCGCCTCACTCCCCCTTCTCCTTCCATCATCTCCCCTGCCAGCGTTTCTCTTCCCTGCAGGCAAATGCAGCGGCGACGTATTAGGCACCACTTGCGCTTTGTGGACCGCTATATCGTCTTCGCGGTGCTTGGCGTCGTGGCGTACATCCTCGTAATCAATCTCGTTGCCGAGTGTCTTGCCATCGGCATAAGGGATCGCACCAAGACGGCGGTGTCATCAAGGGAGGCAAGTCGTGTAAGTGACGTGGTCCCCGATGAGGTCTTCTGGCCGCACCGCTGGCCAGTTGCCCCTATCGCTGAGGTGCACATCATAAAGGAAGCTATGGAGTACGTCACTCAGTCGCTCACCAAGGCGATTCCCTTCACAAAGCACTTACCCGAGGCACAGCTTGCTGTGTGGGACCTCATGTTGCTTACCGGTGTCCGCACTGACTTGACCCCAGCTGTAAAGGACCTCAAGGCGGTGGCTAAAGCGGCGCTGAGCACCGCGACCGGTGCTGCGTCCTCTGAGACATTTGTCGCCGTGCGTGAGGCACTCGAGAGTGCCGCAGTGGTGTGGTCGATGAAGGGAAAGACCGCTGAGGCGGACGAGGTGCGGAAGGTGTTGATGGATATAGCTGCAGTACCAACGCCGGGAGCGACTGCAGATACTACCTCGTGGTCAGCGTTTGCCCGCGAGGTGTGGAGTCGTGTCGCGGCCGGCGGTGCCTCGTCCACCCCTGACGGCATCTTGGAGACATACAACACTTTGCGGAACGCCAGTCAGTCATACTGGCATCCTGGCGAACAGGCTGCAGCAGTGCCGCCGTTGTATAACTCGAAGCTTCTCCCGTTGCGGGCCGGCACTTACGACGCGGTAGTGCCTTTGGCGCGCCTCTTTCTGCAGTTGTGGGTGTTGGGTGGACAGCGGAAGGCAGACCAGCGTCTTGTGGAGACATACGACGCGGCTGTTGCGTCGATTCTACGGGATTTGCTCTACACACGCACCGTCACCGCGGAGGCACAGGCAGTCAACTTCACGTTTGTAGGCTCTCGAGCAGAGCTGCTCGTGCCGGTAGCCACGCCACGCATGTGCGCACTGGGCGGAGTGCTCGCTCAAGGCGTCCGCTACGGCGCCCATCGCTACCCGGCGCGCCCATCCACTGCGCAGTACAGCGAAAATGATGTGCTGCAAGCTGCTGAAGCGCTGACCACATCGTGCTTCCAGCTGTATGCCGAGCCAGCCGGCCACAAGCTGCGCAGTGCCGTCTACGTCACCGACTCTGGCCGTGTGCCAGGCTACACACATGCCGGCAACGGCGGAGGTACTGCGTCGCTGCGGTCCTCCTACTGCGACATCCCCGCTGTGCTCCTCGAGTCTTTCTATGAACTATACCAGACAACGCATGATCCCATGTACGGTCTGTGGGCAATACTCGTGATGCGGCAGGACACGTCTGACCATTGTGGATTACGCAAGACGGATGTTACTTCTGCCACTCTGTGGCGGCGCCATATTCGCGAGCTGCGTAGCCTCTGGCTCCTGTTCCACCACATGGAGTGCCTTGTGTACCGCCGCTCGCGAGGATCGAGGGCCATGTGCGAGCTGGCCACCACCACAATGGTGTCGCCTGTCACTGGGCACATCGTGCCAGTGCCATACATGTCAGCAACGTCGTAGCGCTGTCACACGTCGTGACCGAGATGAAACCGTGCGAAACTCTGCTGTGGAAAGTTTTTTTGGACCTCAGGAGAGACGCGTGCACACAACTGCAAGCAGCCCGCCGCTGTCACCTTTTCCTTGTGTTGTTTTACTTCTCCGACGGGTAACCTCTTGCAGCTGACGTCGTACACATGTGCTCTCACTGGCTAACGCAGCCGTGAGGGCGGATGGCAGCGAACAATACTGCAGCGCAGAAGCGTGCGGAAGCGAAGAGAAAAAGCGCCGCTCAATCTGCGTGTCAAGGGGGTGTAGATGTGTGGAGCCCTCTGCGCGGCACGGCACGGCGTGACCACTAGGGAGGCGCCTCTCTAACCCCTGACGTGTGTATCTTGCTTTGCTGCCCCGGATAATCCGCTCAGAAATGACCGCCACCACTCTTTCCTCTACTAGCGCTCTCTCCACCCCCTCTCCGGCTTGTCTTGTACCTGTCCCCAACCTCTCGCTCGTGTGTGTGTGTATGTGTGTCTTTGCATGACTGAATTGCGCGCTGTACCGCTGTGCAGCTCATCTTCTACTTGTCGCTCTGACCTACGCAGTCCACGACGCAGAATCGGAAAGTGACTCTGAGGGAAGGGGGAGAGGCACCTGCACTCCGCCGCTCCCACCCCCTCACACGCCCCCTCTCCCTCCCCCCTCCTTTTCTTCGATTTCTGCAGCCGCTACATACGCGACGCGCCATACGACCGCCTCTCTGCTTCGTCTAGCACACGCGCAATCGCGCACGAGACATGGGCTTTTTCAAGCGTACAATTTCACTCGACTCCATTGGTGTGGTCTACGATGAGCTCGACCTGCGGTCCTCCAATGGGGCAGCGGCGCACGGCGTGACGAGAGAAGTGTTGGAACACCGTGTCTTCACCCCGGTGCTGACTCCGCCGTTAAACGTGGCCCGTATTGACGACTTGTTTTCGGAGACGAGCACCACTCCCGACACCCACACGTACTCCTCGTCGTATCCGGTTGCCACGTCGACCGCGCATATACATCACTTGCGGGAGGTGTCGGGCGACTTCACCTTCACCGGGCAGCCGAGCGCGGTGGTGCACTTCCGCTCTTGCATCACCGCCAACGACACGCGCAGTCGATTGCACGCCCAGGCCGGTCGCCGTGGCGGTGATGATGGCGTAAAGACGTCAGAGACGGAGTTGCCGGTGCAAACTGGGCCGTTCTCGGCAGACATCGTGTGTGTCATACTACTCTACGTCGACGCGAGCACACACGCGAACGTTGTACAACTGGGCAGTGTGTGCCGCTTCTGGCGCTTTTATGCGAACTTGGCGCCGCATTGGACGTACTTCCGCTGCAAGGAATGGAGGAAGCAGGCGAACCTACCGCGCTATGTGCGCCGCATTCTCGTCAAGACAAAAATTGTCACACGTGAGGACTACATTCGAGAGCGCCTGAAGGTCGAGGACTACAAAAAGAAGGAAGAGCTCATCAGCACAGCAAAGCACATTCGGTGGTGTGTCGCGACGGCGATCATGGTGGGGGTGATGCTCACGGCGAATTTTGTCGTTGCCTACTTCTTGGGCTTTCTGCGCACGGCGCTCCGCTCTGACGTGAACCTCGGCATTACCACCTTCGTGCTTCTCCTTTCTACAACTCTTCTTGAGGTAACCCTCGTCATCTCCCCGCTGGCTGGCAACTCCATCTCAGGCACCAACAAGCACAGCACCATGCGTATCCTCGCATGGGGCCTATTCATGCTCGTCTGCAGCACGGTCCTGGGCACCATCTCAGCCCTTGCTTTCACCCGCGCGCAGGCCTCCAAGCGCGTGTTGGAAGGGCCAACCATCGACTTCACGATGTCAGCACAGTGCGAGGCATACTCGAGCCAGAACCTGCCAAGCTTTGTGCTGGTGCCGGCCGAGCTGAGCGACCTGCGGTGGCGACCCGTCACGCTCGACGAAAGTGAAAAGCAACTAACACCCTACTGTGTGATGAAAAGTGCAGAGGGAGGCGGCAAAACACCCATGTGCTTTGTGCTGATGTACTTTGACGCAAACTACTCCTCAGCGGTGTTCCAGAATGAGTCAGCGCTCCTGGCGGGCAGGGACGTTGGCACTCGCTACGCCGACTCTTTCGATCCCTTCTCTGTCGGAGTGCAGATTAGAGGACTGTGGTGCAACACATCAGGCCACCCGCAGGTAGTGGCGCTGTCGCAGGCCGTATACTCGAGAGTCAAAGCGAGGCGCGATCAGCTGTACCCCGCCACCGCCGACTGGCTCGACCCGCCGAGGCGGCCGGCGACCTTCACCGCGATTAGCCTGCGGTGCAGCTCCGACATTAACCGCGAAAAGACGGAGAATCCGCCCAAGTCCACCGATGTGTGGTACACCAGCGTAGCGGCATGGAAGTGGAGCTATGTGCCACTGGTGACGCCGCACGAGCAGGTGCGAAGTACCTTCCAGCAGGCGTACGACCACTTCCTCCACTACGCCTTTGTGTGCCACATCATCACTGGTGTCTTGTGGGGCATCATGTTGTTTGCACAGATGATCTTCAAGACAGCAGCGAGCGTGGTCTTGGGCGTGGCGACGGCAGTGGCGCTGGCGTGCCTGAATCCGCTCACGATGATCCTCTCTGGGGCCCTCTGTGTGAAAGTGAGCGACTCGTACTTTATGTGCGACGCCGGCACTGGCGGCGCGCTCATCGGCGGTGGCGTCGGACTCACGTTTCTGCTCCTGGCGATCTACGTAACAGTGCGGGAGTAAGACAAACTCCCCAGGTAACGCCTGCTCGCCATCAGGGTACCGCACATTAGCATTTCAGCCTACCGAAGAGCGGCGTGGGATACGGTGGGCCCCTGTGTCTCGGTGCGTAACGCTCCCCACCCACACCAGAGGCAAGACTGAATGTGGGGCTGTGCAGGAATGGAAGGGTCACATCACTGTCTCCTTCTCCTCAATTGCCTTGCTGGTAGTGACGCATCGACTTGCTGCTGCGCAGTACTATCGCTGTCCTCGATTTTCCCCGGTTCTCTGCGAATCACTTCCCCACCTTTCACTGTGCCGAGAGTCTTCGATGGTCCTGAGAAGCTCCACGCAGGTGTCTTCCATAGGAATCCGTGGTGCCGCTACGGAGAAGCGCGTGCGTGTTATTCCGCATCCTTCACGTACTTGACTCACCAGCGCCACAAGCGTACACGTGTGGATGTATTTTTGTCTGTGTATTCATCTGAGGTCACATGTCCCCCAATGACAAGGGGGGACTCCACAGTACGCGGTGTTCCAGGGGTCCCCGTAGCCACCCACTCTGCCCGGAAGCCAGGCAGCCACTTCACTCCCCCCCCTCTACCCTCCCATCCATCCCTGCCAATATTGACCCACTTCTGCTGGGGACAAGGGTCAGTTCCTGGATGGCGTTGCCTCGGAGCGACGTGCGACAGTGAACACACATGTGTCATCCACATGAGGGCGAGAGTTTCAGCGTGGCCCGGGCGTAGCCTGCGCCACACCGTGGGGCGTACCGTGGGGCGACCAGCGGAGCGGAGCGGGGGGTGGATGGAGTGTGAGGCAGCGCACGTGGTCAGGTCACTGAGTGGACGCGCTGCTGTACGGCGTGCATACGGCTACTTCGCGCCACGCGATGGACGGTGTGGCAGGGCGGGGAGGGGGCCGAGTGAAGCTGAACTCGTGTCTTGTGCGACAGAGAATAGGCACGTTGCAAAGCCATGCGAGCTCACGCACAGTTTTCTTCCCCTCCTCTTACCAGCGCGGTGCGGTGATGCGTCGCCTCTTCATTGTGTGCTGATGTCCTCTGCCACATGCCAACAAGACGCGAATGGAAGGGCATGGAAGAAGAAGCCGCTGAAGCGGTGTGCGCGTGTGAGGGCGTCGAGTAAGCGTCTTTGATGGGTAAGATGCCGCGCAGCGCCCCTTGACCTCCCTCGCCCTTACTGATGCATACGTATGAGTTCGTGTATTGCTCTCTGCTACGGCGCTGCGTGCAGACTGTGCTACGTTACTCAGCGTGGTCCTCCTCGCATCTGCGCGACTGTCGCCGTCCTCCTTCCACTTCCGGTCTCTTTACATGACTCCGTGCGTAGGGACCAAATCTGCCGTTCGCCTCACTTCTCTCCTTTGCCACTCTCCCTCCCTCCCCTCTGCGCCCTGATTGCGAGCTGTACTTCTCTTATTCTTACGAACTACTTTCTGTAGTCTTACGCCTCCACGCACACGAGGACATACGTGGCGCTCAGCATGTTCAACGCGTCACAGGTGGATGAGCTCTTTGCCAGCACCACTCGCACACTGCAGCGCTCTCAGGTGCTGCTCGATGAGCGCCGCAGCACCATCCAAAATCAGCGCGGCCTGCCACCCATGTTTTGCGTAGCCTCATCCTCGGCTGCCTCGATGTCCATCGGTTCAAGCGTAGCTGTACCCTACGGGAGCGCGAGTAGCAGCTTTGTCAGTACTGTACGCTCCCTGAAGTCGCTCAGTGAGTTCAGATCGTACGTCGAGGCCGCTGCTGATATGATGGAAAAAGTACGCGAGGAAGCCACGGCACCGTCGCCGGCGATGCAGCAGCGGCGCGCAAAAGGCCAGGATTTTGCGCTACTGCAGAGCATGACGCGCGGACTGCGGGGAGCAACGACGGCAGCGTGGCAAACGTCAGAGTCGACAGCCGCGCTGTGGACATCCGCTACGGAGGCTCGTGGTGGTACTGAGGAAGCGGCGGCCGCCGAAGATGCGACGGCGGCGGCCAGCAGCGCGATGTGCGCTGCACCAGGCGCGCACACTGGCAGTACGCGAAGCAGCGGTGCACAACTCACGTCGACGCTGATCTTTAGCGCCTTCTGCGTGGACATTGCAATCTCGGTGCCTCGCGCAGCCTCGTGCATCGTAACGGAGCTGGAGTGCGTATTTCAGTCCTCCAGCGAAAATGGCGCGCCGCCATCGGTGGTGTCGGAGTGGATGAGGGACGGCAACGTCAAGCTCAGCACGCTGCTGCGTGACGTTGCTTCCCTGCTACCACTGCCCGTCACGATGCGCCTCTTCGCGCGCATCGCGGACCTGCTTTTTCGGCCTCCTCCCGCCTTCCTCCGCGAGCCCAACGGATCTTCCGGTCATCTCCTCGGGTGTGAGCTCTTGAGCGGCGGTCAGCTTCTTCTGCCTGCTTTGAACTACTATCTACTTGACCAGTATCCCTCCACACTCGCGTCGCGGTGGTTTTTGCAGCCACTGCAAACCACCGCCGAACACCTCCGCGCCGATTACTACACAAGCGCTGACCAGTTTCACGTGCAGTGTCGATGGCTTCTTCGGCTTGTATTGACGCTCTTGTACGCCTGCCAGTCGATCGCCCTGCCCACCTCGACGTCCTCACGTCCACCGCTGGAGCGTCGATTGCGCACCGCGCAACGTCTCTGCGATACGTGGCTGATTCCGCTGGAGAGAACATTTGGCAGCAGCACGGCGCGGCACGGCATGTCAGCTTCCTTCAACGCTGCCCTCGTGCAGCCCCATGGCCACTTGGTGGAGCGGCTACTGCTTACTACGTCGCCCGCCTCATCTTCGAGCAGCCTTAGAAAGGCGGTGCAGCTGTCGCGTGAGTGGTCAGGAATCCTGTACTCCGCACAGTACCGCCTTCTCCTCATCCTTGAGAAGCTGGCGCACTCGGAGGTGGCGCAGGCAAACGGCACCAGTAGCACCTCTGCGAAGCAGCGCACTTACGAATCGATGCTGCGCCAGAATGGCGGAAAAGTAAGCGTCTCACTTCTGCAGACACTTGCAGAAGACAAGCAGCTCGTGCTGGACGAGACGCCGTCGCGCTCGCCGGATGGGCACCGCCTGTACAAGCTGCACGACGGTCTGCTCAGCGACAGCAACGGCAAAGCAGTGTTTGTGTACGTGGACGATGGTGCGCTTTTCACGAAGGCCAGCAGAGCTCGCGCCTTTCAGCGGGTAAAGAGCGTCGAGGAGATTTTCAAGCCGCTTCAGTAACGTCTTTGCGTGGGTGTTCTCGAGTACGTGAGTGCTGTCATGCGGATGCAGAGGCAATGAGTCCATCGACACCGCATGAAGGGGGAGGAGAAAGTTAAAGATGCGCCCCAGCGGCTGCGCCTCCAGTCCACTCGCATCAATACGCTCACGTCTGCGTGTTGGAAACGAAGTGGAGTAAGCGACGTCAACAGCCCAGCACAGAGAGGAGGGAACACACCGAAGAGAGGCAAAAGTACGGCTCAGGCGACGTCTTCTCGCAACTCACTCTCCACTTCTTTCGCTAGGAGGCGGTGCATTTGGTGAAGAGGGACGCAAGAGAGAAGACACGGCTCGGCTTGTTGTACGTCTCTCATACGGTGATGTCTCTCGCTCTCTCTCTCTCTCGCGGTTATCTGCTGGGCTTCTGACAAGGCACTCGGGGCGGAGGCGGAGGCGGGAGGGGGGCACTATGCCGCCCTTCTTGACAAAGACCCCACCATGAACGGCGCTCTGTCACTTCTCCACGTATGCGTGGCCTTAGCGGACGCACACGCGCGCGCCCTCGACCACCCTTCGAGCACCTGACGTAGAGGGGCAGCGAGCTCAAAAGAGAGAGCATTGTTACATCCTCATGCCACTCGGCGCCTCGCCAACCTTTATGCTCCCCGCTAATCAAACTGTTGCTCGTCTGCACACGTGCTCATTTGCACAATGACACACCGCCAGCTGTATTCCTTCGCCCACAGGGGCATACGCATCGACACTCGATGCACTTTGTAGTCTTTGCTCACCTCTGTACCTTGTTTCCCTACTCGCCTATCCCCATCTCTCCCTTCTCCCTTCCCTCTTCGGTTATGTCTGTGTGGAACATCTTGGGCACAGGAGTTTTCGATGCCCTCACCCCTCTTTGCCAGACAGCAAAGACGCGTATTGGCATCGCACCGTGGCTATCGCATCCCTCATCTCTCCTTTTCTCATAGAGGCACGCATTACCTACACCCTGTGTAGCCCAAGAAGCGCACACACACACACAAACTGCACGTATCTCTGTGCGGGGAAGCTGAGTCCTCTGCTGCTGCTGCTGTGTGACGTCGGTACAGTGCTGGTCCAGCGTTAACGCACGCGGGAACAAAAGGGCGAGAGCCGGAGAGCACATCGCTTTGATGCTCTGATGCATATTTTGCAGGTGCGCACCGACCTCACCTTCTGTGCGTTTTCGCGTCCGCTTCGCTCTGCCTTGGCACCAGCTCTTACAGGATGATGTCCGTGGCAGGCCCTCCGCACCTCCCGACGCGCTCGCCAGATGCTGTGGTGCACGCACATAAGTTAGGCACACCTTTGACCGAGAACCTTGTGCCGGCAAACCCGCTACTCGCCGCTCCCTCCAGTCAGCTGAACAGGGCAGGCAGTCAGTCGCTGGCAGCACGTGCACCGGTGGACCCCACCCCCAGTGCGGCGCCCGCTTTAGATGTCGCTACTCTTCTACGACACGCACTCGTCCGCGACTTGATTCGTGAGAATGAGGGGATGTTGATGGAGCTGGCAGGGCTTCGGGAGACAGAGAAGCACTGGTGTGGAACACAGCTGCGCCTTGTAGCGCTGGAAGAGAGTGCTGCTCGCGCAGAACTCAAGGCAGCGGAGTCGATTGCGCGTGGGGTGTGGGTCACCCGCGCCCACGCCTTCCTCGCAGCGTACGTGCAGCAGTTGGAGCAGCAACTGACCAATGAGGCAGCAGAGGCGGCGGAGCTGCGGGGATTCGCCGAGCTGGCGCAGGCGCAGCTGGCGAGGAGCTCACAGCCCTCGACGCAGGGTGTGACACTAGAGAAAGACAAGTACAGGTCACCACCTACCAAAGCACAGCGAGGCAGCAGAATAGCTGACGTGGATACTGACAGTCAGCGCGCCAGCCTCGAAGAGATCACAAATGTCCGCGGGTCAGTGAAGCGGCTGCGCAGCGTAGAAAGTAGTGACGGCGGCAGCACTCCCCTTGGCCCACCGCGGCGCACGAGCAGTAGCCAAAAAAGCCCAGGTGCCCTCACAAAAGTGCGCAAAACGATTCACTGAGGTGTGGCTGTCGGGGGGGTGCACAGCGAACCCGCAGCGTGCGCGCCGCCCCACACATTTGTTCCAGCTGTCGTGGACCCCCCACCCCCACCCCACCCCGCTCGTCCGCACCGACAACAAGGGAAAAGGAGCGCGTGCTGCCCGAGCGTGGGAGGGGAAGTGGAGGGGGTCAGCAAGGACACTTCTCTCTCATGTGCAACTGTGTGTTCCTCACCTTCGCCACTTGCACAGGTGTTGCTAGACTCTTCTTGGGAGCGCTCCCCCACTCCCTTTTTCCTTTTCTGCCTCCGCGCTTGCCGCGAGGTTCACTGAAGCACTAAAGGGGGGGAGCGTGCTGCGCTCCATCGCCCGTACCCCCACGCTCTGAACCTCGAGCGGCAGCAGACAAACGAACACGCGTGTGACGGAAAATACTACCCCCGCAATGCCATGTCCGACAGGAGTACTCCTCTGCGGCCTTCCACGTGTTGCGTGCAATTTCGCTTGCCTCTTAGGGAGTGCTATAGGGAGAGAAAGGGGGCAGGCTGGGCTGCGAAACATCATTCGGCATTTTACTACCCCATTTGCTTTACCTGTGCAGCCACATTCCCAACCCGAGAGAGCAGCACCCCTACCCTCCCCTCTCTCTCTCTCCATCGCCCGCTCTACCGACCTCTCACCTCTACCATGTCTCACGCCTTCCCGAATTCGTATCGCTGAGACGCCGTTTTTCCTTTCCCAATTTCTATAGGAGCGCAAATGTGCACACGCAGTGATGAGCTGCGCAGACTGGCACCTCAGACACCCGTAGTTGCCAGGAGGGTGTCCCCTCCTCCCCTCTGCTACCATACCCCATACCCCCACCCGCCCATGCACACACGTGCACGAAAATGCACCACTCATCCGACTGCAGCATCGATCTGTCGATGCAGGCAACAAGATGAAGAGCAACAACAAGCTGCGTACCCAGTCGTCACGGTGGTTGTATGGCACACGGCTCTGGTGCCCGGGGGCTCGGGTCGAAGTACGATGCGTCTCTCCTGTGCCCCCACCCCCTCCCCCTCACTCCACCCGTTTTCTCTCTTCTTTTCTTCTTCGGTCTCACTTCTTGTGGAGGTTGGGGCGGATGCGGAACTTGCACACGCACAGGCCCACACGTCCCTGCACTCACCTGTGCTCCGTGCCACGCTTACACCGCGCAGCGGACTCGGTGCTCAGCTGCTCATCTCAGACGAGCGTACGGGGAGCTCAAATCACCGTCTTCTGCGAGTACGTATATCGTGATATTTTGTGTTCCGCCATACAGACAGAGGCCCGCCAACTCCGCAGTGCTTATGCAGGCTCCCAAGGAAGGTGTGTCGGCAGAAAAGGGAGAGGCCATCCCTACTGCTCGTCAGTCGCTGTCGGAGACACCGTTCATGGCGGATCCGGCCGAGGTGGCGGCCCTCGATATTCCAGTGGAGTACGTCCGACGCATTGAAGATGCTCAACGGGTCTATGGAAACCACTACATGGAGCACCGTATGTACACGAACGCGTGGAATCATGCTGTCATGACAGTAGGCTTCCAGTGCTGCTGGCTTGGGGTCGGAGCATGGATCGTTAGCCGCAGTCTGCGCTACTCAGACCCCATGAACTCTCTTGTTGCGAGGTGGGCGCAGCACTCATGGGTGCGCCGCCTCACCACGCCCATCTCGTGTTTGGGGGCGTTCATCTTCACAGCAACGTGCACGCAACTGCCGTACGATTTTCGGCTGCTGCGCGAGGCATCCGCCGGTATTGAGACGCAGAGAGCCCTCATGAAGAGGGCGATGGATGCGCGCCATGTGGCGTATCAGGCAGGCAAGGTCGCCAAGGAGCAGCTGGAGGCGAGGGAGGCGGAGGCCTTTGCCAAGGACATGAAACTGCAGTAGAAGGGGAGGAAAGACGACTACCCTCACACTCCTGCGTACCGTTCTTCTCCCGTGCATGTCTCTCTCGCTCTCCTGCACTGCTGGCGCGTCTTCTTGGTAATGGTGAGGAGAGGGACAAAGGGGATCCTCGAGATGAATTACCGTGGTGTATGCCTTCTTGCCCCTTGCCCCCCTGCTCCCTACCCCTCCATTTCCTCTTGATGATGTGGTGGTGGCTGTTGTGGTGCGATTGACATCCCTTGTGGTCTTCTCTTTTCCCTGTCACGTGTGCTGGACTGGAAGAAGGTGGAGGGACAAACGTGCAATGCAGAGCTACATTTCTTTACTAACTGCCGATGAGGCACTCACACACCTTTTCCATTCAGCGGGCCCATTCGCTGTCGCACAAGACACGAGTTCAGCTTCACTCGGCCCCCTCCCCGCCTTGCCACACCGTCCATCGCGTGGCGCGAAGTAGCCGTATGCACGCCGTACAGCAGCGCGTCCACTCAGTGACCTGACCACATGCGCTGCCTCACACTCCATCCACCCCCCCCTCCGCTCCGCTGGTCGCTCCACGGTACGCCCCACGGTGTGGCGCAGGCTACGCCCGGGCCACGCTGAAACTCTCGCCCTCATGTGGATGGCACATGTGTGTTCACTGTCGCACGTCGCTCCGAGGCAGGGACAGAGGACCTGCCGGGCTTCCCAACACCAAGTGGAGGCACTGAGTCTTGGGATACCCCACGCTGAGGCGTTGGCCCCCCTCCCCGCCGCTCTGTGATTGAGGCCGCTTATGCACTCTAACGAAAACTGAAGAGCATCACCCGAAGCGCGGGAAAAGGAAGACAGCCAAGGGAGGGCAAGAGGGGGCGAGACCGAGATGGCAAGAGCTCTCATTCCCTACCTGTGCTCATCCCCCTTACTCCACTTGTCGCTTTGTCTTGCTGCCCGCCGCGAGCACAGCCACACAAGCATCACCGCCGCCGTTCAACTGACGCGAAGGTGCACCAGACGCTGCACTGTCATACACACCGGATATGGTGTTACGGTTGCCCACGTGTTTGTGGCTCCTATAAACTGCAAGGAAATGGGTGCACATCAGCTCTGCAGCAACGTCGCGCCATCTCACAGGTGATCTCTACACGCATGGCTTCATTCGTCTCTCTAATCCCCCTACTCTCTCCTTTGCTTCGCGAACTAGCTTCAGCCTCGCAGCTCGTCTTCGCTATCCAGCCACCCCCGCGCTTCTACATTTCTCACACCCTCGCACCACCATGGCCGTTTCCCGCCACGCTCCCCGCAAGGCTTCCCGCGTGCACAAGGCCCACCGCAAGCCGAAGCGCTCGTGGAATGTGTACGTGAGCCGCTCACTGAAGGCGATCAACAGCCACATGTCACTTTCGCACCGCGCGATGATGATCATGAACTCGTACGTGACCGACTTGCTGGAGCGCGTTGCCTCGGAGGCTGCGTCGATTGTTCGCGTGAACAAGAAGCGCACGCTGGGTGCGCGCGAGGTGCAGACGGCGGTGCGCCTTGTGCTGCCGGCCGAGCTCGCGAAGCACGCCATGGCTGAGGGCACGAAGGCTGTGTCGAACGCGTCCCGCTAAGCCGGTCAGCCAGAGGCTGCCTACGCCCTGTGCTTGCAACGGAGGACGCTTTCCCCGCGTGCGCCGTTTGCTTCTATAGAGATTTTGTTTTATCTTTTCTCAAATGTGATCGCGTCTTTTACTGGAGTATTTGCCGGGGTCTGCGGCGGTGGACAGCAGAGGCACGGGAGGGCAGCGGGGCGAGACAGTGAAGGCAGAAGAAGCGTGGGAAAGCACAGGTGCGCTTCTCTTTCTTTCCGCCCTTCTCTGCATTCCCCCTCTCACCTCCCCTCCCCGCTTCTTCATCCTCGCCACACTGCAGAAGTGTTTGCTTTGTTTTCTCTCGCTTATTACGAGTGACACACATCTCGACTTGCTTTTCCATCCCCGTCGTCTCTTCTCCTCTTCTCGGAGTCTCCCCCTACAACGACCCCCTCCCCCCGCTGACACCTCCGCGAGGACCACTCCTGCCACTGCAGTGAAGAGGATACGGCGACTTGCAGGCGTGACAGCCGCAACACCAGTGCCTCCAACGAGTGCTTGTGTCCTCCCCCGTACGCAAGTATACCTCACTCGCTCACCCCTTCCCTCATACCTCTCGTGTCTCCGTAGTTCCTCGCAACGAGGCGAGACGAGACGAGGGAAGCGAATCCGTTAGGCGGCTGCCTCGCCACGTCCAACAGGCGGGGCCACGACGCTGTTGACTGAGTGTGTGACCACCGCCGCTCTTTCTGGGCAAAAGCGCGCGTTGTTTCTCCTCCTCCACTTAACCTGTCACCCCTTCCGCTTCCGTTTATCTTTTCCCTCTCCCTCCCCTCGATCCATGCCACCTCCGCCACTCCTGACCTCGTCCCACCACCTTGGCACGCACCCTGTATCTGCGCGTGTTTGTGCCTTCTGGGTCTCTCTCCCTCTCCCCTTTCTCTGCACGTTTCCTCGCAGTGCTCTCACAGTCTCCAACTCGGTGCACGTGACAGCGCTCCTTCCCCTCCCCACCCTGTTGTTTTGCATTGACATCAGCGTGCCATCTACCCCGGCCCCCCTCCCTCCTTTACGTCGCTCTCAGCTCACACTGTCCGAGTCCTCTATTGTTTGACTGCACTTTTTTGACTTTGGCTTTCCGCTTGCTCGCTCCGCTCCGGCTGCGCGTGCATCGCGTCTTTGCGAATATCTCGCTGTACCCCTGTGCTCACCACTGCTCGATCATTTTTGCTTGACTTGGCTGGCTTGCAGCTACTTGCCTCATCCACCTCTCTCTCTCTCTCTCATTTACTTATCAAGTGGGTCGTTGTGTGCGTGCCTCCCCCACTTGCAGCCCACACCTCTTCTATTTTGCTGTTGTTTTCTGCTTTGCCGTCACTGTTGTGCTCACCTCACCTCCCCTCACTTTCTCTTTTCTACGCCGCTTGTGGGCGTGCGCACGCTGAGTCTCTCCTCTTTAAGGCGGAATCACCAAATCGTGGTGTGTTTAGTATCTGCGAGGTGCTGTCTGTCCTTCGCTTCTCTTTTCTCTCTCATCGCGTGGGACTGTCTCTCCCATCCTCCTCTCTCTCTGCTCTGGCGTTTGGTTCTCTTGCTGCGCTGTCTCCCCCTCTCCCCCTCCCTATTCCCTCATCCTTCCCACACAACCACCGTCATCTTTGCGCACAGGCAAAGCAGGAGAGAAGAAGAGCCCCTACGAGCAACTCACGAACACACCCTCAGAATGACTCGAAAAGTTGCTGCGGCAGCCGTCCTGGCAACCGTAGCGGTTCTGCTGCTGCATACTTCCTTCCTCGCCTCCACGACTGCTGCAGTGGCCTTAACACCGACGTCGTCGAGACCGACAGCGATGCAGCGTCAACGCCTCCGCTCCCTCGCTGCCTATGCACAGCGAGTCGGTGTGGCTCTGGAGCTCTTGGCTGATGGATACAACCCCAGCCATGATAACGGCATTATGAAAGCTGCTGAGGTGTTCGTGGAAGCGGACCACCTTCCCAATTCTGTAGGTTACGCGCCGCAGCAAAGCGCGGGTCAACTGTCACTCGTGAGGTACGTCACACATTCCCTGCAGCGCCCCCTCGGCACGGTGCAGTCCGCTGTTCAGTCAGTGGTGAAACGCGCCAGGGCCGTCCAAACGCTTGCGTTTGTCGCCGCCGGCGGCCCTCTCGACAGCCAAGCAAACGCGCTCCTCGCCAAGATGGACACGGAGGCAGACCTCCGCACGGAAAGGGCGGATGCCACACTCGCACCTCTCGCGTCGTTACCCAACATGCGCAAGGCCCAGCCATCTATTCTGGCCACCGCACAAAAAATGAGCGCACAGCCCGCACAACTCGCACAGGCGCAGCAGGCATTTGCCAATACGAGCGGCAGTCAAGCAGAGACACCGGACTCGCAGTCGACAGAGGTGGCCTCTCTACAGTGCATAAATGGCGTAAATGCCTACTCCTCCAATGCCATCGTTGCATGCAGGAACTCCAATGAGAGCTACACAGCGGCTGAGTACGTGGCACTCCCCACACATGCACAGGAGGCGTGCAGCGGGTTCATCTCCAACGATGGGCCGCTCACACAGACTTGTCTGTGTGCCCAAGACTACTACATGGAATACGTCAATGAAACTAGCTACTCGTGCAGTAGTCGCCCATTAGACGTGCAGGTCATTCTCGAGGACAAGCACCTGTGCTTCAGCAAGGATGATGCGGCGCTGGGGTTGTCTGGAACCATGGAAGGGGAGTACTGTATCAGGACTCCTCGCAACAGCACGCTGCAGCTGCCTGTCACGTGGAAGTACAACTTCCTCAGCGATGACACCATGCTCGCTGTGGCGGCGTTCGAGTTTCACACTGTGCCTCCCCAGGTACCAATGGGCCCCAAGGGCCTACAGTGGGTCGTCATGAAGGCCAGCAGACCTGTTATGGGCACCTACAGTGAGCTGGCGATGAGCACAGACGTGTTCAGGTACGTGGTGGCCGGCTACGCTGGCGCAAATGAGTCCCGGCCGTCACCGAACAATGTCGGGTTTTACCTCTCCTACAACACCGAACTGCGTTTCGCCTCCGCCTTTTCGGCTGTGTTTTGCTTCACCTCGCCGCGCAAAACGAAGGACCAGATGAAAGAAGTGCCGCTAGGGCGAACGTCAGCCCTGAAGGAGTACCTCGGCAACGCCAATGGCGTCTCCCTGCACTCGCTGACCCTCGACCTTTCCACCGTCCCTGACGACTTTGTGGAAGGCAATCAGATGTACGTGGAAACAGGACTCAAGGGGGGGCCGTCAATCTACCCCCATCGCGTCTCCCGCATCCACATCTCCTTCACCGACGTCGACGAGCCACCCGCCAATTCGTATAAATACAAGAAGCAGTTCAACCCGCTCTACATACTGCTGATCGCCGCCATCAGCATGGTTGTTGTCGGCACAGGGTTGGCCGTGCTCTGGTACTATTGCATGCAGCAGGATGACTATGTCGACAACCTGGTGTCGGATGCGCAGCGTAAAAAAGCCCAGAAGCACCACTCCAGGGCGAAGGCAGGGCCTATCAGCTAAGTGCACGGCATCAAAATGGTTAGTTCGAAGGGAGGAAGATGGGCAGGAGAGGGAAGGAGAGCCCTAAACAAACTCAATCATAGCGAAGCAGCGGATTTAGTGCACGCCAGTCTGTATGGAAGCTCACAAGTACCTGTTGTAAAGGGTCGACCTCCAGATGCACTGCCCCCCTCCCCCCTCTTCTTCTCGCTCTCCGCTACTCACCATGCTGTTGCCTCTGTCGGTCTCTCAGAGCTCATCTTTCCCACCCTCCGGTCCGTCATGGGGTCTTTGGTAGAATGAAGTGGGATGGTGACGCGTGGGCGCCTCCGCTGGCAGTTTTCAACTTCCTTCTGTTTGATTTGCTTCTTTGCTTACAATGGACACTCACCACCGCGCCATCTCCATCGTCATCGCTTCACTTGACAGTGTCTGTGCCCACGCCACCGCAGCGGGTATATGTGCATTGACCTCAGTGCGTGCTGGAGTATTCAAGTTGCCTCTCTCTTATGTTGGTCTCTTTCACTGCCGTTGCTCACCCCTTTTGCTTGCTGAAACCGCTGAAACAAGCCGGTTCTCGCTCTCCTGCGTAAGCCTGATCGACGAATTCTCCCCTCTTTCCTTTTCTGAACTCCCTCAATGACGAGAGGGGACGCCACAGTACGCGGTGTTCCAGGGATCCCCGTAGCCACCCACTCTGCCCGGAAGCCAGGCAGCCACTTCACCCCCCCCCCCTCTACCCTCCCATCCATCCCTGCCAATATTGACCCACTTCTGGTGGGGACAAGGGTCAGTTCCTGGATGGCGTTGCCTCGGAGCGACGTGCGACAGTGAACACACATGTGCCATCCACATGAGGGCGAGAGTTTCAGCGTGGCCCGGGCGTAGCCTGCGCCACACCGTGGGGCGTACCGTGGGGCGACCAGCGGAGCGGAGGGGGGGTGGATGGAGTGTGAGGCAACGCACGTGGTCAGGTCACTGAGTGGACGCGTTGCTGTACGGCGTGCATACGGCTACTTCGCGCCACGCGATGGACGGTGTGGCAGGGCGGGGAGGGGGCCGAGTGAAGCTGAACTCGTGTCTTGTGCGACAGCGAATGGGCACGCTGAATGGAAAAGGGGATCTTCACTGGACCAAATATGTGCTTGTCGCTAACAAGACGTTCTCTCACCACACAGCCATCGCGGACGTCCTGTAGGCACACCGACACTCATCGCCCTTCTCTTTATCGGCGTTTGTGCGTATCGGTGCACCCGCATGTGGGTCTAAACTGGAAAGATGCAAAATGATCGCCACCACTGCGCTGCAACTTCATCGCTGCCTCCCTCCCCTCATTCTTTCGCCTTCGTGTGTCCTCTCCACCCACCCTCCAGAAGACGCGCCTTGCCAACCCACATGCATCCTCTGACACACCGAATCAACTACTACATAACGAAGGGTGTCATCATGAACTCCTACGCGATTATTCCGCCCGTGTATCCTTCGCGGGACGCGCAGGATATTGAGAATCACCGAGCCGTCGCTGCCGT
Organism: Leishmania panamensis; assembly: GCF_000755165.1. Taxonomy (NCBI): domain Eukaryota; phylum Euglenozoa; class Kinetoplastea; order Trypanosomatida; family Trypanosomatidae; genus Leishmania; species Leishmania panamensis. The sequence goes on along the minus strand of NC_025888.1, from coordinate 506,168 downwards.
CGCGGAATTCGCGGAAAATGGGCTGTCCATCGCCGATAACTTTTTCGCCTACACGGATGGTCGCTTGCCATCGCTGATGGTCAATGGTGAGGCCATTTTGGCAGCCTTCGAGAAGCTTTGTGAGCGCTACCGTCACGAGCGTCCTGCTGGCTGGAATGAGGCGCTCTTCATGAAGGAGTGTGGGCAGCGCGTAAACCCGGAGAAGATCGCGGAAGTCTGCATGCGCCCGGCGCTGGACGCGAACAGCTTTGCAAGTGCCCTGCACCACCTAACTGACAAGGATCTACCGCGGGGTCGCTACCTCCTAATGAAAGACAGCATGAACGCCATCAAGCCGCATGTGCCCACAAATGCCGTCGTCGACCTCCCCGAGGCGCTGGCGGCGCTGCATGAAATTCAGCACGTTGATGCAACGGAGGCGATCAAGGATGAGCTGTCGGGGATGGATGAGCAGCGGCGAAAGTGTGCGACGCAGGTTCAAGAGGCCCAGGCCGTCTACGACGCCGCTCTCAGCCACGGCGACGTAATCGAGGTGGAGCGGGCTCACCGCTACCTCATCGCGGCGCGCTACGAGTACCTTGTCTGCTACGCGAAGCGCCTCCATTTTCTGAGCTCCACAGAGGAAGACGACGAGGTGGTGCACTTTGCTGATCGCCTGCAGAAGTTGCGCGAGGACGCCAAAGATGCCGTGAAGGTCTTCAGTGACGACAAAGATGCCCTCAAGTCTGCACTGCAGACGGACCTGGTGAATTGCGACAATGCGCGTGCGCACGAAGCTGCCAGCCATGATGCAGCCCAGGCGGCCTTCAAGGAGCAGAGGAAGAAGATGGATGCGTCGCTCAAGTTGATTGTGGAGCGAAAGGCCCAGCTAGTACACGAACTGCTACAGAAGGCGGTGGAGCTGCGGGAGGTCATGGAGCAGCAGCGGACCATGACGCAGGATGTGGTGGAGGCAGTCAAGGCAGAGGCGGAGCGCGTGACGGCTCACGAGGAATTCGTCACTATAGGGAACCAACACGTTCAGCGGCTGCGGCGGTGCCTTGAGTACTGTGATGGATGCGAGCCTGTGACCCGGGCGATGGAGGAGTACGTTAAGGAGATGGTGACGAAGCTCCCCGAGGAGAGCGCTGGGAACGCTCTTAACGCGATTATCGACCACGAGTCGGACGAGTTCCTCAATGTCTACCGCGCATTTGTGTTCGTGTGTGGTGAGCTCACGGTAAAGAAGACGCACCGCCTCGACACGCTGGAGCGCCAGGCCCGGCTTGCGCAGCATAACCGCGACAGCGCCATGGACAGCCTCGACCCCAACTACAAGCACTATCGCGAGGAGCTGGCGGAGGTACTGGCGCAGGCGCAGGCGGTGGAGGGGGTCATCAACGCCTTGCACGCCACGCAGGACGCCGGTGAGCAGGTGTTCGAGTCTGTCGAGGACCTGGTGCTGAGTTCGCACGAGCGCACCGAGAAGCCGTTTGTGCACCCTCTGCAAGAGCTTGGTCACGAGTCCATCGCGGCCCGCACCCGCTTCGTGAATCGTTCGATGAAGTATGTCGAGGGCGAAGAGCAGGAAGTCTTCCAGAAGAAGGCACGCATCGCGGAGGCTAAGGCGCTTGTGGAGCAGGAGCAGGAAGCGCTGGAGCGCGGTGTCAACGCGGCTGCCATCGCCGCCCCTGTAGCCGCCCCGTCAAGCGCGGCGGGTGACGCCGTCGCTGCACCGGCGCAGATCGAGGCTTAGGTGTGTGCAAGTCGGGCAACGAATGATGTAAACAATTCGAAAGGCGAGAGAAAAGCCACGCGACGCACGGCGCAACGCCCTCTCATCCGACTCGCCTTTCAAGGTTGGAAACTCCTCCTCCCCCCCCCCCCCATTCCGCACAGCTTCGCGATGTGGCTGCCGTCAGCTCGCACACCTCTCTCGGGGACACACCATTATACTGCTTTGTGTGCTCTTCTCCTGCATCTCGCCGCTTCTCATACACCCACCCATCAGTGGAGTCTTTGCCAAGTGAGAGCAGTAGAGGAGTGGATTGACAGAGGTGTGGCGGCGGCGACATCACGGCAGCGGAAAGGTACAGGTGATGGCTGTGTCGTGCGCGCTGTGCGTATATCGTTTTGCTCTCTGGTCGCAATGCAGGTACTGCTGCCACCGCGCCTATCTTTCCTCCTCTCTTCTCATCGCGATTTCCCTCAGGTGCCTTCCTCTACCTCCTTCGGGGGTTCACGTAGCCGCGCAGATGCGGCTGATTCGCTTTGTTGTCGGGGTCATTGCAGTATTTCTCTGTCGCATGTATAACGCCGCGTGCTACGCGGAGAGGGCGGCCGTGGGCTAGGCGGGGGGAAGGGAATGAGGGAACACGGCGCAGTGTGGGCTGCGCAAAAGTGGTCCGGCTCCTCTACGAGCGGTTCGCCATGCTGTGGCTCCTACTCGCTGACTCCAATCTCCCCCCTCCCCCATGGCTCTCAGCCTCCCCCACCCACCAACCCCTCCCGGCACGACCCGTTCTACTTCGCTTACCTGTCCCACTGATCACACAGCTGCGGCGTGCATCTCCCCACCACCCTTTCCCCCTTTTCAATGTATATTTCATGTTAGCCTTTCTCTCCTGTTGTAGTGCGCGCGTGTTCGCTCAGCTGTCGACGTTATGCGTGTGGTGGGCGTTCTGCTACCCTCCCTCTCCACCCCTTCTCCGACCTCTGCAGGTGTGTTCTCTTCTCTCTTTACTACCTTCACTGGACCTCCTCTGCACTCTCTACCCTCTCCCTATACGACAGGCGGATAAAGAGGGGAAGGAACAGGTAGGTGAGGGTTAGACGGGTCATTGAGGGATGACGATGGACAAGGGTGGTGGCACCGCCGCGAGCAACGCATGCCTGCAAACTCGAGGCACACACTAGCGTTTGGGGGCCATTGTAAAAATGCAGCGGAGACAAAATCTGTGCTTAGGCGGCAGGTGTACGGAGGCAATCAGGATGGCCTCCGCCCTCGACTGCTCACCCCGTGCACCTCATCACGGCTACCTGTTGCATTTGTGCTTGAGGGGCGAGGGAGGCGGTAAAATAGAGGAAGGTGCGCTGTAAAGGACCTTCCTCCTCGGGGATCTGTGGAGTGGCGTATTCGAAAGTGAAGTGCATCCTGTACTCCAGACGGGAAGAAACCGAGAAGGGGGAAACTGAGTGGGTGCGTGTGCGCTCGAGTACTCCTCTTCTCCCGCCCTCCCTCCTCCATCACACTCCAGCTGCCCTCGTTGCGGTTGCCCGACTTTTCTCTCCACGTCCCCCCTCCCACTTCCACTGACGATGACTTTTGCTGCCTCGGCCGATCGGTCGTGCTTCACGTCCTCGGAATAGGGCCATCAACACCGCCCACCATTCCGCTCTCTTTTTTTTCGCTTCACATTGTCTCCTGCATCTTCTCTTCTGAATTGCCACACGGCTGGCGTGGGCACCGGAGGGAGTGCGACTGCGAGCAACTTCTCTGCGACGCGTCCTCCCTCCATCCGTTAACAGTAGACGCACACGAACTTGGAGTTGGGCTGAGCGGTCAGAAGAGTGCAACTGTTGAAGAAGGTGGCCAATGCGAGGGGCTCCGCCTCCGCAGTTTGACGAAGCCGCATCCGAGAGTGATGTCGTCGTATTGCCTTCCTCGTCAGAAGACAGTCCCACACCGGCGCCACGCCTTGCACCAGCGCAGGTGGCACAATGGACATTAAAGGATGTGGAGAACCACATCTTCTTCGTGGTCTGGGTGTGCGGCATACCCGTTCATCTCCGTTACATTGTGCACCTGCTGGAGCATAGTGCGGTGAACACTGGAGGAGGCAGAGACCAGAACCCTCATTTCGGATCGACAAAGGAGTCGCTGACAGCGATGGCACAGGCAGACGTTCTTGCGCCCGTATGCCGTCGAGCTGCTGAACTGCGCCAGGTTCTCTCTCGGTGGCCCATCACGATCACCCTATCCGGACTACAAAGCCACGCGTCGTTCTCCGAAGTTGTACCGCTTGGTGTCCTGAGTCAAGTGCCCAAACATGAGGACGACGCGATCAGGCATGTCGTGGGCGGCGAGTGTCAGGAAGACTGCGGGAGCTTCAAGCTCACTGCGCCTGCCTTCTCCTCCGCCTCGTGCTGCATTATCCAGGCAGGGGCTGTTACGCCTGCGGAGCGCTTTGACAATGTGGCAGCGCTGGCCTTGTGCTCGCCAGCAGAGCGAGGCGGTGTGTCGCCGACCTCAGCACCAAGCGCCACGTGGTGTGGGCAGGCGTACTGGACGGCGTTGACGCAAGCGCAGCAGTGGATAGCCGAGTGGCCCTCGTTCTCCAGCGGCTCCTTGGGCCACACCAACTCGCTCGGCGGTACTGGCGCCACGTCCGCTTCTTCATGGCCCCCTCTACGACCGGCATGTACACTCTCCGCTTCCAGGCGAAAACACCTTCGAGGCGGTGGCGCGCCGATCACTGACAGCGTTGTAGTCGTGGACGCCGACGAGGGGGAAACGCAAGAGAGCGCTGGAGGCGCCGGCTCCACTTCCAGCACCGCTGACGACATCGTGCCTAATTCAAAGGTGCAGCTACGTGAGGAAGCTGAAGTTGTTGTCATAGACAGCGACGAAGACATCCTGTGAGGATGTGTCTGGGGTGGGGAAAGGTTGTACTCTGAAGGCATTCGCTGTTTTGCCCACCCACAGGAGTGCGCACTCCCTCTAAGCACGTAGGGAGACTCGCTCCTTCGCTAGGCCTCTCTCGCTCTCTCTCTCTTACTTCGGTTTCACGAGAGCAGCATTAATGTATGGCCTGCAACTCGCCCCTTGCATATCCAGGCGCTCTCTCTTTCTCTATCGACGCTACGCCTCCGGAGGAGTGAGGTCGTGCTTTGCGCAACGTCTGCCTCTTCACATATATGCGCTCTGACGGCGTATAGCGCTACACTCTTCCTGCGCTCCCCTGTTCCCTCCCTTCCCCCCCCCCCCCCACACACACACACATGCATCCCCACTGTCTCCTCTCCTTCTGCACGAGTGCGCCAGTACCGCAGTCCTCCCACACACTGTGGTTTCGCCTGTCGCTCTTCCACACAGGCACACACGCGCGCCGTTGCGTTTCTCTGCAGCCTCAGGGGTCGTGCCCGTGGCGTGCCTACGCGCGTGCTCCGGCGAGAGCCCCCTTCCCCCCCCCCCCCCTCCCTCCTTTAGACGCCTCCGTGTGGTCACGTCACCATCGCTCGTCACACTTTTCTCTGCCACAACGCCATGCAAGCAACAGCGCAACGTGAGGAAGAACGCGTGTCACGCAACCAGAGCCGTGTAAAGGCTGTGTGAGTTGGCGCACGCGAGAGGGACCTGCTGTAGTGCGCTGCTGTGTGTGTGGGGGGGGAGGTTGTGTACCTCTTCGGTGTATAACACAGACGCGACACCAGCCAGTACATCGGCCCCGGTAGAACAACGCAAGGAGAGAGAACACAGTTGCAATCACGCCTCGCAGAACTGAACGTCTCGTCCTCCACCCCTCACTCCATACACGCACAGGCACGCATTCTGCCCCTCTAAACTGTCACAGCTTCGCTCTCTCTCTTTCCTTGTCAACTGTTTCTCCTTTTCCCCTCGACTTGACTATCGCCTCTCTGAGTCTTCTCATCAGTCTCTCTCTCTCTCTCTGGCCAGCTCGCTGGATTGAGCTCACATACTCCTCTCCCCCGAAGCACACAGACATATTTGGTCAGCCTTCGTTCTCTTGACTGCCCGTTCCTCCTTTGCTGAGCTACTGCCCTTACGTCTAATGGGTGTGCAGGTGCATAGTTGAGATGGAGAGCGGCAGGCAGCCGAGTTGCACACAAGCAAGCACAGAGACACACTCACTCTGTGTGGTGTGTCTTTTTATTGCGTTCTCCGTGCTCTGCCCTGCCCTGCCCTGCCCTGCTCAATCGCCTTTGCCACGGTGGCCTGCACATTTCGCTCGGCACTTTGCTTACTCGGCTGCGTTGTCGGTTGTGTGGCGGGGAGGACGGGACGGGGGAGCAGCGCCATTCTGCGGCTCATTGGCGGGGGCGTTCGTCATTTCAGCGTGCAGGTACCGCAAGGAGCACTGGCGCTCTCATCACCCCATCGGCAAAAGGCGTCGGCAGCGCTGAGCCTCGCCACTCGCCTCCGCACACGTGCCGCGAGAGCACTTTTTTCTCTGTTTAAACATGACTGGTAACATTGGCGGTGGAGGAGCTCGTAGAGGCCCTCTCGGATCAGGTGGAGTGAATAGGCAACAGGCACCACCTCGTGAAGCACAAGGGCATTGATTTTGCTCGAGTGCAGTGCGAGACGCTTCTGCCGCCAGCGGTACAGGCGGCGCAGGCGCGGCGGGCAGAAAAGACGGGACTGTTGCTGAAAATTCCCATGGTGAAGATCGAGGTGAACGGAAGGCGGCACTGGGTGCTGGTGCTCATACCACACCACGTCGTTCGACTAGTGCGGCCCGTGACGTCCTACCTGTCAAGCTCCTCCCTGCATAGCTTTTATCCACCGCAACCCCTTGCTCTTCAGGGCATGCGAAGCATCCCACCAGCGGGAAGACCCCATTACCGCGGAACCCAACACAAATCGCACCACAACCCCGACCCCGCAGCCGCACGGCCGCGCAGGTCATTAGCGGATGATCGCGATTGGTGAGCGTTATGAATGTAGGTGAGGGGGGTGGAGAGTGTGTGTGTCATCTGAGCCCCCACACGCACGCAGGTGTCGATAGATAGATATAGCTGACTGTGGATCTGCGTATGAGCTCAGGTCCCTGTGCTGATCTTCGACTTTTCCCTTCTGTATTGCTCGTCGTTTCTCTGCTGCCTCTGCATCCGTGCGTGTCTGCCACGGTGTGTACTTTGCCTTCTACTTGGAATCGATGGCGCTTGTCTTGATCGCGGCGAGGACGAGTAGCGCTGCGTGTCTTCTTGTAGACGTGTGTCGGAGCCTCGATTGTCTCTCCATGTGCTCACTCCCTCTTTCTCTGCCTCTCGATGTGTACTGCGGTGGGAGTGTACATACACGCAGGCAGTGCAACGCACCCGCGTGTGTACTTTCCCCGCCCCCTCCTGCTCCGTGCCCCCCTCCCTCTTCCACCTTTGCCTCATCCTCCACATCGTGGGAGCGCAACTCGGACATCCCCACCCCATCAACTTCATCCAACTAACCGCCACAACTAAAGCATCTACACTTTTGCCGTTTCTCACGCGGCCATTCGGGGGCGAGGAGTCGCTCTGGCCTCCCTGACGTCGCAGGCACTCGACCCTATCACCGCCAGGAGTGGCTCGGCATTGGCAACAATGGGGGAAGAGCTGCTTGACTTCCCCGCACGCACAGTGTGTGTGGAGGGGAGAGGCTACGAGACTCCTGGGACATCACGCGCTGTGGTGTGCGTCCCTGTCGTTGAAAGGGTGGAGAGTGAGTTTGAAGAACGAATACCAAGTCGATCTGTGGTTGCTGCGCGCGTCTCTCTTTCACTCAGCAGTGCGCTCCCTCCGAAAGGGCGGTATTGTGCTGTGGTGGTCATCGGGATGTTTCTCAGCGCTTTCACAGCCTTTATCGTACCGCCGGCGTTGTTTTCTTCTGCTCGCCTACTGCTGCTGCGTGTGGCCCCTGTTGTGTGTGTCGGTGGACGAAGAGCATTGACAGCTGTCGAGTTGAAGAATTCAGTTCAAGTAGCAAAGGTCTGTGTGGGTGCTGATCAGCTCATGATGATATGCCGGATTCGCTCTTGCCTTGCTCTCTTCCCCTCCAGCCCCCACCCCTTCCTCTAATCACCGCCCTACCTTGTTTGGACATGCATAGAGGGAAGCGGAGCACCTACAAAGACGCGCAGGCTCAGAATGGCCTTCCCCCATCTCTTCCCTCTCCTGTCACGGTCTCTTGTTTTTCCCTTCATCTCTGTATGTACTTGCATGCGCTCTTCTCCTCCTCTCCTTCTTCCACCCATCCATCACACGTCCTCGCTCTTTACATCAACATCCCCATTCTCCAGCGGACCTCACCTCTCTATCTCTGGCAATCTGACTCCGACTCGTTCTGTGTGTGTGTCTCTGTGAGCCTCTGACGTGAACTGCGCGCTTCCTCACTCTCGTGCTCTTCCCCCATTTTCAAAGGCTGACGGCGCACTCCGTTTGCCCGTGCGCTCGTGTGTCTCACACCACCCCCGGTACGTCTGTGTGTGTGTGTGTGTGCCGCGCCTCTCGCACTCTTTCCGTTATCCCGGTGCTTCCCTCCCTCTTCTCCAGATCTGCAAGAGCGAAAAGACTCCTGTAGAAATGTACCCCAACAACTCTGATATTACAACCGTCTCAGCAAGCGAGTCGGGCGCAGCCGGCAAGTCGGCTTCACCTGCTAACCTCAAAGACTGCGAGGAAGCAGCTCGCCAGCCCAATGCCGTCTTCGTCAACGTATACGACATCTTAAAGTTCAACTCATGGCTTTGGTCGGTGGGCATTGGGGTGCATCACGTCGGCATTCAGGTGTACGACGCCGAGTACCAGTTTGGCCGCTGCGATGAGGGCAGTGGCGTCCGTGTCGTTGAGCCTCGACACTCTTCGCCGCACATTTTCCGAGAGCAGTTTTATGTCGGGCAGACGCAGCTAAGCGCTCTAGCAGTGCAGGAGCTCGTGTCCAGCTTTGCTCAGAGCGACACGTGGCTGGGGAGCAGGTATCACCTCGTGAAGCACAACTGCATCCACTTCGCGCACGCCTTCTGTGAAGCGTTGCTGCCGCCCAACGTGCGGGTGGCGCAGATGCGCACGGCGCTGCCGTCTATGTACCAGTGCGCGTACATGGAGGAAGTTGAGGTGGACGCCCAGCGGTACTCGCTGCCGGTGCTCATTCCTCCTCATGTGGATCGCCTGAGCAACTATGCGGCCTCTTACCTACCAGACTCAGTTCTGCAGATGCTGGACTCCATGGACAACTCCTTCATAGTCCCCTGAGCAGGTGCTAGAGGGCGTGCCGCCAATGCACCTAACTGTGTGTGTGTGTGCCTGTGAGGGTTTTCGGCGGAGGGTGGGGTGGGGAAGAGCGGCGCATATGCACAGCTCCTCCTCCACAGCTGCTGTTTTAGAGCTGTTGCCCTAAGAGAAGTCGCCTTCTAACCGAGCATGCGCTCCCCTCCCCCTCCCCCTATATGCCTACCACCTTATCTTTCCCTCTCCTAGCGCCTCGGCTTCAACGTGGGTAGACACGTAACAAAGAAGAAGAACGCCGGTCGCTCGAACGCCTTCTCCTCCTCCGTCTCTGCTTCTCTCTCCCTTGGTGTGATACAGCAGCACAAGTCTCAGTGCTTGTCCTCTCCCCTCCCTCGCACCTCAGACCAATTTAGTGCCTCTCTATGGCCCACACACGCGCGCGAATACGTATCAGTGCGCAGCTTTGTTCCCCCCCCCCCCTCCACCTCCTCGCTCGGACTAACCGCTGAAACGATGCTGATGCTGAGCAACTCCTTCTCCGACATCCTCGTCGTTCCTGTCTCTCTCCCTCTGTACACACACACACACACCGCCCTCTTTTCTCCTCCCGCACAAACCTACAGACAGCTGTGCGGCTGCTGGGAGACGGGACACACCTGCAAAAGCTATTTGCCCACCTCGCTCTCCCCAAGCAGGCACGTGCCCTGCCCTGTGACGTCACTGTCTCTCTCCTCTTCCCTCGCCGTCGCGCACGCACAGTGAAGTACAGACGGACAACTGTCGGCGTCGATGCCCAAACCAGTGGGCAGCAAGGCAAAGGCCGCAGCCGCAGTGCCGAGCGGGCCACCAGCGCTGTACGACGAAGTTCTCAGCGGTCCTCCGCTGGTCGTGGAGATTACCGCAGTGTCAGCGTGGACAGCGACGACCGGTGCCGATGCGCCCAGTAAGGAGGAGTGCTTGACGGGTGGGGCGCGGTGGGGCCACGCGGCAATGTTGTCGCCTAGCGAGTCGGTGCTCTGCGTCGTCGGTGGAACTCCGTGCCACCGATCACACGCAGCAGAACAGGCACCAGCTCCATTATGGGAGTACACGTCGGCGACTGCAGTGACGGTGCCGACATCAATGAACACCTCCGGCATTAAAGCGTCGGTTGCTATTGCACATGTATGGAAGGCTGGCGCGGTACCGCGGGCGGTGAAACAGGATGCGACCCGCAGCTTGAGAGCCGCCGCTGCTGGGGATCACGACTGGCCTCTTTTTGCGTCCTGGTGGCCCTCGTGGACATCGGTGAACGGTGCGGACAGACCGTCAGTAATGTATTCGGACGGTGGCTGGAGTGGTGCTTGTCGTATTGCTGGGGTGCGTGCGTTCGCGGAGAGCGCCTACGAAAACCCTCACTTCACGCCTCCATCGCTGTCTGCCGTGGCTGCCAGCTGCACCCGCAGCCACCATAGCGTCACGCGCGTGCAGGGGCGACTCCTCCGCTTCGGTGGCGAGACGCAACAAGGCACCGCCGCAGCGCTGGAAGAAATCAGCGACGCGTCGGGGCGCTCGGATGAGAAGCAACAGGCAGACGAGGAACGCAAAAGCAGCGAGGCAGCCCCACCGCTGGCGGCGACTGTTCGTGATGAGGTGCTAGCTCCAGGGCCTACGAGTACAACACACAGGTTCTCTCCAGCCCTTGGTCCGCCACCGCCGCGAGCCGCGCATGGCGCGTGCAGCCTCAACCAACGGTATGTTGTAGTGGTGGGTGGTCGGCAGGTCCACGCCCCGGCGGAAGACGCCGGCGCAGCGAGCGGCAAAGGGACACGCGCGAGGATCACCACGATGCGTGCCTTGTCACCGGGTAAGCGCGGCGGTGCATCTGGCACGGATGGGAAAGGCTCCCCTGGCGCTCTCGAGATACCTGCCCCTGGGTCCGCAACGCTCTCCACGCTGAAGGATGTAGCCATCTACGATGCCAAGCTCGGTGCGTGGCTTCCCGTGCGTGTGGTGGGCAGCGGTGCCGTGCCCTCCGCGCGGTACGCAGCAGCTGTCGCAGCAGTGCCGATGCCTGCGGCCGCCTCCCCGTCAAGCCGCCACTCCCGTCCCGTCGTGGATGCCGTGCAGCGCGAGGTGCTGGTCGTCGGCGGCCTCGACGCCAGAGGCGCGGTGTGTGCCGACGCGTGGGTGATGCAGGTAGTGAGCGGCGCCGATGCAGGGCTTGCAGAAGTGCCTGCCGGCCCGCTGGCGGACAGTACGAGCACAGCGGCGCCAGTGGTAAAGGTTCGCTGGGTTCGATTGGAGTTACCGACAGCGGTGGCTCCTGTGTTTCAGCGCCACCACGCCGCCGTTGCTGTCTCAAGTCAGCGCATGGTATACCTCGTTGGCGGCTGTGGGCCACATGGTGCCGCAGAGCCGTGCGTCTGCACGCTGGAGCTGCCACCCTTGTCAAGCGCGTCAGTGCGATTCGCTGATGAGGCAGTCGGGGACGCGGAGGACTCAGCACAGAAGCGAACATCCACGAGCCCGAAGGGTCGCTCAGCGTGAATGGGGGAGCCCAACGAGAGAGCGAAGCGAAAATGAAAGAATGGAAAAGGATCAGTGCTACTCCGTGACTCTGTTGCTACGGCGGTGGGAGGGACGCGGTCGAGGGGGTGGACCGATATGCCGTGCCGGTGACGCAATCGTGAATCGTCTTGCCGGAACATCGCCCGGTTTCACCCCTTGTCTCTCCCCTCCGTATGCGCAGTCTGGCCCCTCACCCTCTTCGCTACTCACCTCAACTGCACCGAGCACCTCCACTCGTGCATGCACCCACGGGCATCAGCGTGCGTTCGTCCGCGTCGATGTCCGTGAGGCGCGCGTACCCTCGACGCGCACCTGTCGCTCTCTCTCTCTCTTTTCGCTTTTCAACATGTACAGTGGCCTGCGTCTTCTCGGGGGTGGGGAACATGTGTGCGTATGACCCCGACATTGGCAACGACAGCGTGTGCAGCGCGCTCGCTCCTTCCGCTAAACAGGGGACCAACACCTCCGTGCCAGGGGCCGGAGAGTGACGGGTAATGGCGAAGGGGGGGAGGAGAAGAGGGAGATGTGCGGCTGGTGGTGGCCTTTCACCACCATCGCCCCCTACCTTCCTCCTCCCTTCTGCTTGTTTGCTCACTCTCCTCCCGCTTCGCTGTCGCAGCGTCCATTCTGTGGGTCGCTCACCCCCTCTTCAAGTGGCCCACCCACACACTCGCACAGGTCGACTGACTGCGCAACTTGCACGTGGTGCTCACGATATTACCAACCCTCAGAGAAGCATATACGCCTGGAGGACTATGAAATCATAACATGACCGATCTTCAGCCTCTCTCTCTCATCCCCACCCCCGCCCCCTCCTCTCTCTCTCTCCTGCGCATCTTCGCCAACTGTCTGCAGCAGACACGCGGGCAGAGAACGAGGATTATCTGAGAGGCGCCCCTTTCCTCCAAGGCGAAGAAGATGCGCACCAACACGCGCGTCTCGTTGATGCCGACGACCGCCAGCGGAGTGCTGTGCAAGTGTTCGCCGATTGCCGCAGCCATCGCTGTGACCAACACCGAGGCAGACATGGTCGCCCTTGCTGGAGTCGTGCGCGGCCAGCGACCCGCGATGCGTCTTTCTGCTTGGGCCGCTGAGCGTTACGGGAATGGCGCGTCTCCGCGGGCCGCACTCGCCGCGGTTGCTACCGAGGGAACACGGGAGTCAACCGCGGAGGTGACGCTGCAGACCACCGCCGCCAACCGATCATCTCTCGCCTCCTCCGGGCATCCGGGGCCGCTGCAGTCCATCGCGGAGGTGCCCCGCCAGGATCAGCGTGTGCCGCACTTGCCGTCGGTCACGTCAACGGAACTGTCCGGTGTCCTCGGTGGTGGTACCTGTTCTAGCCTACCGGTGCCGAGTGATGTCTCTGCGGTATCGGTCATTGCCCCATCAGTGGCAGCGACCCATGTGACGTCATCCTACCGTCTGCGCAAGAACATCTCGTGGCATTGTACGCTGTGTGGCTACCACGTGTTAGCGATGGATCAGGATGGTACTCCTCTGCCCTTCACCATCTCCGCGTTTGGCAATGTCCTCCCGATGACGTGTCCGCGTTGCAAGCTGAACCACACGTCGTGGCAACCATCGACGCCATTCAGTGAGAACGGCGATCATAGAAACCTTCCGACAGCCCTCTCGAATCGCTACGCTATCCAGGCCTCCGATCAGCAGTCGCTACGCGTGAAGGACAGGGAGGAGATGGGCGCTGCTGACCAGTCCGACGCAGGAGTAAAAGCGGCGTCTTCGTTGGCGGCAGGTGGCCACTTAGCCCAGACCGGGGCGTCTGTGGGGCGCCTTGCGACTCAGCAGCGCAGCATCCCGGCTATTCCCGCTGTGTCCTCGGCGCAACGGCGCGCCTACTACTGCGGCCGCTGCGGTCGTCGCCTGCTTCGAGTGGACGCGAATGGGGAGCTCGTGGAAATGGATCGCGGCAAGGACGGTCAAGTGCTTCCCATCACGTGCTCTGGCTGCAAGGAGAACCACAGTGACTGGGTCGTGAAGCCGTACGCCGTGAACCGATAGAGGCGCGCGCCACTCCTTGCCAAGGCTTTTATGTATGGAATCTTCGGTCTCCTTATATCACCGTGGAACTTTACCGTGTACATATTTCGTGCGACTGTGGAGACGCCGAGAGAGATGGAGGCTCTGGCTGAGTACGTGGCCGCTCGCGCACACACTGCCCCTCTCTCTTTCCTACTGCCGTGCTCTTCACCTTTCACCACCCTCTTGTCTTGCCTTTTCTCTCTGGCCTATGCGAGTGTGTAACTCATAGTGCGTGCGTGTGCGCGTGTGCTCCCCCCTTCCCTCCCTATCCCCCTCGCGTGAAGCGGGGCAATGCCCAAGAAGAATCGCATGTGATTGGCGCGCAGTGAGGTGAGCGTGAGAGCAGATGTGTCGAGGGGTAAACTACAGTGAAAGGAAGGCTGTGCGCGGAGGGGTCGAAGACGATAAAATTCTCGCCCATGTGTGTGTGTGGTGTCCCTCTCCCTCTCCTCTCAAGTAATGCTCGCACAGAGAGAGAGAGAGAGAGAGAGAGAGATGCACAGAATCGAATGTCGCTCATCATCCCCCTTCCTCGGCTACTGCTTCTCCCTCTCATACCCTCGCACGTCGCGCCGTATGCTTCGTGGGTCTGTGTGTTGTGCGATCTGCTGTCGCCGCGGCGTCTTACTCCCCTTTCCCCCTCCCCTTCCCTCTCCCTCACCCGCCATTGACATTGACGCACCGCGCAGCGCTCTCCCCCTCCCCCCAAAAGCAAAAAATGACGGGTGGCAAGTCGGAGATGATCGTCACGGCCGGCCCATCCTTGTCCACCTCCATCCTGCCGCAGATGGATGAGAGAGAGTGGGCACTCCGGCACCTCATGAAGGCATCTCTCGTAGCTCTCATCCCCGGTGCAGCGCAGGGCGCAGCCACCGTTCTGCTCGGCCACCCCCTTGATACCGCGAAGGTCCGCATGCAGGCGGCCGGACCTCACACGTCCCGGTCTACCATAGGCACGATGTGGTCGATGGCCACGGCAGAGGGTCCACGCAGTCTTTACCGTGGGGCAGTCCCTCCCCTGGTGATGGAAGGCGCCAAGCGTAGCCTGCAGTTTGCCTTGTGGGACTGGATGCGTGCCTTCGCCAGGGACGCGCCGAAGAGCCGCAGCGACGCCAACGGAGCTGCTAGCGGTGGCGCTGGTAGCGCCTGGGATGCTGCGCGCCACGTGGTGCATCGCGGCATGGTGGGGATCGGAGGCAGCACCTTTGTCAGCGGCGCCGTAGCGGGCGGTGTTGGAACGCTGATTGGGTGCCCCATGCATGTTATTAAGATACAGACGCAGTGCCAGACCTCTCTAAGCACGCAGAACGCCTGGACGTGTATGCGTAGCATCTATGACCAGGAGGGCTTCCTCGGCTTCTACCGGGGCTTTCGATACAACGTAGTGAAGGACGTCTGCTTCGCCAGCATGTACCTCGGCCTCTACGCAATCCTGCGCGATCACCCCTTCTTGGAGCCGCCTACCCTCAGCCCTGCTGCGGCAACGGCGACGACGGACCCTTCGCGAAGGACGAAACTGGGTGCCTTTCTCTCCGGCGCTGTCGCCTCCATGGCTACGTGGGCACTCCTTTTCCCGTTAGACACAATCAAGACACTGGTGCAGGCGCGACAGGCACACGCTGTCGTTGCGATGCTGCACCAGCCCGCTCTACTCTACAGGGGCTTGACCGCCTCGCTGATGAAGGCAGGCCCCGTGTCGGGGGTGGCGATGGCCGTCTACGAGCAGACGTGGGTCTTGACGAACCGGCGACCGGCATCGTGCTAGCGAGACGCCGGGCAAGAGAGTAAAGACGTCCACATTGTCGTTTCTCACGCGGCCATTCGGGGGCGAGGAGTCGCTCTGGCCTCCCTGACGTCGCAGGCACTCGACCCTATCACCGCCAGGAGTGGCTCGGCATTGGCGGGGATAAGTGATAGGGGGCGGTGTTTACATGAAAGTGAGGGCCGGTCCATCCGTGGGGTTTTTTTTTGTGCTTCCGTGTGTCTGCGTGCACCAGTGATCGTGATAGACGTGTGGAGAACGATGTTCCCTCGCGTCCACTTTGCGAGTTTCGTATCGATGTGCTCATGGCGACTGTGTGTGTGTTCCTCTTTCCGTCCTCCTATGCTCGCCCCTCCCCTTCAACAGACGCACACGTACATGTACGTGCGTGCGTCCACGATCTCGACTGTCACTCAGGGTCTGGCATCTGCCCCCCTCCCCTTCGCTCCTTCCCACTCTCGCTCCGCAATTACCAGCCGCAGACGCATGTCAGGGGAGCGCAAACTGCGCGGTATGGCTCACATGACACTGGATGAGATCTGTGAAAATGAGGGTGGAGTGCGTAAGACTCGACGGTATCTCACGCGCGGGACGGGAAGCGAGGAAAAGCGGAACGATGTATTTGCGGTGAACACACAAAAGGCGCGGAGGAGCAGCAGAAGAGGCGCACGTCTTCACGCAGAGGGGACAGAGGAAGCGACGCAGAGACCGCAGCGACGATACAAACGATGGGAAATGGCGAGCGAAAGAGAGGAAAGGGCGAGTAAGCGTAAACACTCGGCCGCACTGGCCTCCCTCTACACACACGCACACGAGTGTCTCGTCCATCGAGGATGAGCACGTGCGTGCCCCTTACGACCCGCTCCTCTATGTGGTGAAGGAGGCAACGCGACAAGACGAAAAGGGGACTGTTTCTGTGGCCAGCGGGAGGAAATGAGGGTACCCAGAGGGTGATGGCCAGACAGCTCTCGAGCGATTGCCTCCCTCTCCCCCTTAGTCTTCTTAACTCCTCCCTTATGCCTCTCTTGTCGTCGGCCTCTCCCTCTATGCTCGTGCCCCCCCCCCCCCTTACTCTCGTTTGGGGGGTAACACTACCCATCACGTCTCTCTTCCTTGTCTCGCCCCCTCCTTCCCCCAACGCCACCTACCCGCACCCCTCCCTCTCTTCCGGTGGAGTAGTCGTACATCTCTGCCTGTGTGACTCACCCGGCGGCCTCCCCCTGCAAACTCACCCCCCTCTCCCCCCCTCCCCCTCGATCTCCCTGCAGCTGCAAACCTACATCTGTGCGCGGCCTTCTCCCATTCACCTTTTCCCCCACTACCGTGTCGAGGCCAGTCACCTCGCCTGTCTGTGTGGCGGTGCACCGCCGCCTCTTTGCCGTGGTGAGCGCCGCAGTGGAGGCGCCTCACCGCTCTTCTTCGCGGCTGTCTGGGCCAGCTTTACTGGCATTCAACCGCCCTCCTCCTCCTCCTCATGGCGGCGACACCGAAGTTCTACAATGAGGAGGACGTCGCCGCACTCGTTCGCTCGCTCGACCGGGCCGAGGACCACCACATCTTCGCCGTGGACGTACTGAAGACGTACCCGTACTTGGCAGAGTCCTACACAAAGGTCTGTCCGCGACGCTGCGATCTCGCAACCGCCGCGCAGAAGGCGCTGGAGGGGGCCTACAGTCACGATGTGCGGCTGGAGGGGCTCAAGGCCGACATCGCCCTCATGGCGTCAAACTGCGTTGCGTACAACGGCCCCACGAGCGAGTATGCTGAGACAGCAGCGAAGTTCGAACGCTACGCACTCGGGCAGATTGATCACTTTATCGTGGAGCACAACGGCGGGCGCCGCGTGTCGCGGCTGCGCTTGCCAAGTGCGAGCTCGTCACAAGCGCACGCGTCGCCAGAGGACACTGTGCCCCAGAAGAGAAGCACTGGCATGTCAGCTGCATCCACGACCCCAACGCCAGCGGTCCCCAGTACGCGGGAAATGGTTCAGCTTGTGGATCTACTCAATCGACGCGAAGACGGCGGCGCCTTCTCGGTGGACGTGGCGGAGGCGTACCCAGACCTGCGTGAAAGCTACCGAAAGACTTGCCCACACCCCATGAACCTCAGTCTCATGCACCAGCGCGCAAAGGAGGGGTACTACACGACCGGCTCCGCCACCGTCTACAGCGACACGGTTGCCGCGTCGTTCACGAGGCTGCGCGAGGACATTGAGCTGCTCGTACGCAACTGCATCACCTTTAATGCGAAGGTCGAGTCGTGGGTGACGCTCGCACGCTCTTTCCAGGTCTTTGCGCATCGCCGCGTGGACGACTTTGTCCTCCGTCATGCTCCCTCTCTACGCGGTACGACGATGGGTGCGGAGGTGTGCAAGAGTGAAGGCACCGTGTCGACGTCCGCTCCATCGCCAGAGGCAAGCGGCGTTGCAGGCGGTAATGACGTGAGTCGTGTCAGACAGACGAACCCAGCAGCCGCAGCTGACACGGTCACAACGACCAGTGGCAGCATCGGGGGCAACGTGGCGGCTGCTGGTTCGCGCAAACGCGAGCACGCGGATGAGCGTGTCATCGCCTCTGATGGACAATCTCGCCCCCCGATCCCAGTACCTCGGGTGCAGGTGGTGGCAGAGACAACGCCCCATGTCTGCCCCACCCCTCTCCAGCCGAGCTTGGCGATCCCACCGCTGCTACGTCGCAGGCTAACTCTGGACCACGTGCGCCACACACGGCTGCCGCTGCGACGAGTCGGAGTGTCTGTGTCACGCGACGAGCTGTACCCACCTGCGATCTCACTCACCGACGTCGAGGCCTCCCACAATCCTTCAGGCGCTGCTGGTGGCGCAGAGGCGGCGACAGCATCGGCATCGATGGTGAATATCGACGCTTCCTGCAGCGCAGGCCACGTGCTACAGCTTCTGCGCGAGTCTGTAGTCAAATTCTTTGCAGCGCAGCGCAGTGGCACCGACTTCATCGACGCGTTTGCCTACTCCGTGCGAGAGGAGCAACTGTATCTCTCCGTGCTCGCAGTGGTGGCGGAGAAGTACCAGAGCACTGCAGCGCACCTTCTACTGTACGAAACTGAGTCTGCCGAACTTCAGGAGTGGATCGCACTGCGTGCCTTGGACTGCTGCCGCGATCCAAACTGGACGAGCCCTTCGATAGTCGGCCCCGGTGGCTCCATTGCGGATGACCTTCATTACCTATACTTCGTGCGTTTTCTCGTTCAGTGGCCGCAGCTCGCCTCGCTTTGTTGTACCACAGTGGCCCCTTCGTCGGCCCCTTCGTCGGCCCCGGTCGGCGCGGCAGCTCGGCGCGGCACGTCTGGGGCTGCGCCGGGATCGCTTCGCATCTCGCGCGATCAGCTCAAAGTGGTAGCGCAAGTGACGCACATCACGCAGGAGTTCCTCCAGTTTCTCGAGGCCATGGAGGAGCGGCAGCGACAGTAATGACGGGTAAAGACGACAGTGGGAGGGGGGCTGCAGGATGAGCATGGGCGTGTGCGCGTGCGTAGGTGCGCCTGCCTGTTGCGGAGAGGGGCGGGAGGAGAAAAAACAGCGGGCACGAAGCAGCAATGACAACAACAGTGGCAGCCGGGGAACAACACGAGCACGCGTGGAGAAAGGCAAGTGACTGAAGCGGAAGAATCAAGGTGCCCACGAGTGTGTAGCCACACATGCATACCGCCCTCCTCCTCACACCCCGCCCCTTGCGCTGTCCCCACCATAATGCGCACCTAGGCGCTCTCTCTTTCAGGTCGATGGCTGAGGATGCTGTCAAGTGCGTGTGATAGCGCCACCCTTCACCCCTCCCTTCCCCTCCCCTCTTCTTGTAGAGGTAGGAAGCGCGTCTCTTTCCTGATCTCTGGGCATTGCGGTGAGGAGCTACTTCGCTGCCCCGCACGCAGCCTTGATACCTGTACCTCCACAGACACACCGACACCCACACCTCTCTCTCAGCTGGATGGCGGCATCGACGCACGTGCGCAAACTTTGAGTACTCATGTATGTTAGCGCCAACTTCACCCCCCCCCCCTCACCTCCTCTCCTTCCTCGTACTCTTCCCGACATCCTCTCACCCCTTCTCGCCTTCACCTCTTCTCCCCCCCCCCCGTGCCCACGCATGTATGCAGGCGTGTTGCTGCACGCTCGTGTAGACTTGACCGCGAACACGCACACACGACGTTGCAGAGAGCGGATTATCAGTCACCCCCCCCCCCGCTACGGAAGAGGCGTCACTTGCATCGCACGAGGAAAAGGTGCAGTAGGTCCGTGGAGAGCGACCAGCACATCACTTCCCTCCTCGTACCCCCCCTCTCTCTCGCCCCTCACCCACCCCACCGCGTAGCAGAGAACGGAGAAGCGGAACCACGATGGAGCCGCACAGTGGCGGGTGCGCGCCCCAATGGACGGCCGCCGGCAACGGGGCGGACGTCTCCGTGCTCTCAGACGCGGGTGAGACAGGCCCGGACGTGCGCGCGCATTACTACTACGCGTGCCGGCACTGTCGCGTGCATCTCTTCGATGCCGCAGAGGTGCTGCCGCACGATCCGCGAGAGGGCGCCAGGAAAACGTTTAAGTTTCGACGTGGTGGCCCGTCCCAGGGCGACGGGGAACTCAGCGGCGAACCGTCAGGCGCGTTCTCTACTGCAGGGCTCTGCACCAGCCTCTTCCTGGACCCTGACCAGACGCCATGGGTGACGGAAGACATGCGCGAGGCGAGCAAACGCGGAGCCGTGGTGAAGCCGGACACAATCTATTGCCGTAACCCTCTCTGTCGCGCGAAGCTCGGGACGCAGTCGTGGACGGGGTCGCAGTGTTCCTGCGGTGCGTGGATCACCCCAGCCTTCCGCATTCACGCCCGAGTCGTGGACAGGATGCTGTACTCAGCACCGACTTCAGTTGCACGCACCACCTCCTCACCGCAATGATGTGTTTGCCCAGCGCCCCTGCTCTCGTGGCGACGGAGAGGTGACCTCTCCTGTAGTTGCGCTTGTATGCACGCCGAGTGGGGCTTAACGCCATAGTTATCTTCATCTCTCGTGCAGTCAATTCTGCACACCACAACATACCCCTTTCCTTCCCTCCGACCGCCCCATCAAACCGCATGCCCTCGCTCGCTTAAAGTGAGGAGAGGAACGCACGTCTCTCTCTCTCATGCCTGTGAGACGTCGGCGTTTTTGCCTGCCCTATCCTACGCTGCCTCTGGCTGCTCATTGACCTCTCTTTACCCCACCACCACCGCCATCACCACCTCCACCTCCATCTCAGGCGTCCGCCTCTCCTTCACCGTTGCTCCTCCGCCCGGCCTTCCGCTAACGGCATAGGCGAGCTTTTCGTTGCCTTAAACGTTTTCTTTTTCGGCCACACAGCAGGAGCTTAAACTCTACTCGACTCCCTGCCCTGCCTCACACTCCATCCACCCCCCCCCTCCGCTCCGCTGGTCGCCCCACGGTACGCCCCACGGTGTGGCGCAGGCTACGCCCGGGCCACGCTGAAACTCTCGCCCTCATGTGGATGGCACATGTATGCTCACTGTCGCACGTCGCTCCGAGGCAACGCCATCCAGGAACTGACCCTTGTCCCCACCAGAAGTGGGTCAATATTGGCAGGGATGGATGGGAGGGTAGAGGGGGGGGGGTGAAGTGGCTGCCTGGCTTCCGGGCAGAGTGGGTGGCTACGGGGATCCCTGGAACACCGCGTACTGTGGCGCCCCCCCTCGCTCTTGGGAGAGAAAGGAGCCGTCAGGAATCCAAAGGAATACACCAGCACGCCCTCATCCAACGACATGCGCCGCAGGACTGCCCCGCCGCGCACACGAATCGACTGGGGTCCTCCCGCCACTTTAGTGGCTACAAACGTCCGCCACGAGGGGACTCCCACACCGTCTTCTTCGCTGTCGTGCAGGGCAGTATGAAACTAGCGACTGCCATGTGCTCGGTGGCTACTTCGGACACCCAAAAACTCGGCCTGGCCTACCTCTCCCAGCCAGGGTACCGCCATCCTCTACGACCCGCACAGCCCGATACCTGTCAGTGCAACCTTCTATGGCTCGGTCACTTTGCTCCTCTCTGTCACCGCTGCCAAAGTACATTCAAGCGCGTCTGTGGGCTCCCCACCGCATACTTCTATCGCACGTGTCTGTTCACTGGTGATCACGCATGTGCCCGACTTGCCGCCACTCAGAGAGCCCGTGGCGGCGAGGCTGAATGCGAGGAGTGTTGTGCACACCTGAGTGGGTGTGTGCCCACTGGCAGCAGTGCTCCTCACTTGTGCTTTGCCCGACTCGCTGCGCACGTCCCACCAACTTTGAAGAGGGGCGCGTCTTTGTGCATCGTCAAGGCGCGTGTATGGGCGAACTTTGCCCACCTCTGTCTCTCACCTTCCTTCCTTGTCGCTTCCCTCCTCCCACCCCGCCCTGGCAACCATCTCCTCTTCTCGTTACCTTTCGCTCTTCTCCGCCTGCCGAGACCCCGCTGGAGACGACTGCCACAGGCGTGCACACGCCTCCCCTCCCCCCATTTACCCCTTCTTCTCCGCTTCCCCGGCACGCACACAGACAAGCCCCCCGTCGTTGCTGCACACACACAGTAAAACGCACTGGCGAGGTCATCATGGATGCGTATCGCTTGTGCGTACAGCGGAGCAGCGACCCGAGCCACTGGCCGCAGTGGGTTCCGCTAGTAGCGGAGTTGAACGCCTCCCTCCCTTCCCCACCCCAGTCTCCTTCCTCGCCACCGTCGAATTACGCCACTTCGTCACCGAGCATCGACGAAGACTCGCGAGAGGCCTGGATGGCTGCGGTGCTGCAGTATGTGACACAGTGGATGGTGATTTTACCCCGTGGCGTCAGCAGCGGGGCAACATCAGAGCTGAATTATGCAGAAACAACGACGTCCTCCATGAGCACAATAGACACGGGACGCGCGCCGCTGGCACTGCAGCCAGTGGCCCTCCTGAACGCGATGCTGGTGAGTCTGCCCACCGCCGCAGCCTCAGTCCCACAGGTGCAACAGCAGCATCAGAGGCCTGCGTCGTCTTCGCACCCCAAAGAAATCGTCGAGCCTAGCTCATCGTTAAGCTCCACCAACGTGCCAGAGCTCACTCCTATTATCGAGGATGACCTCACACGTCCTCCGCAGCTAATGGACGTGGTTACGCGGCTGCTGCGCCACAGCGGGTGGCTCGCGTCCGGACTGTCGCACGCCGCTGGTCCAGCACCGCGATTGCCATCTGCGACTCTCCTCTCGCATGCCTACCAACACGCGTTGCTTGCCGCGTGCAGTGCGGACTGGGTGACGCAGCCCCACCGCGCATGCAAGGCGGAGGCAGCGGCGGATGGCACCACCGCAGTAAAGACGAACCACGTCGAGCTGACGGCGCCTCTTCCGTGGACACTGCCGCCTACCAGCCGCGTGGTGTCTCCTGCGAGCGGGGAGGCACTGCACCCGATTGCCGGCTATCGCGGCACGCTTCTCTTGCTCTTGTTCCATCCACTGCGCGTCGTGCGCGTTTGGGCGCGTGATATGCTTCTTCGTCTAATGACGTGCACCACACCACAGCAGGGCGCGCAGGCGTCGAGCGAGTCGAGCGGCGACAGCGGCGAGCGGGCTCTTACCACTCTCGTGGCATTTGCGCTGCGGCTGCTGTGCACGCTGAAGCACGTGTCGGTGCTGCCGGCACAGATTTCCTTTCTTGGCCACCACGCACATCCTTCGTCGACGGCAAGCGCGTCCTCGGCGCGGCTCGTGGACCCGGTCAAGTACGTGAGGCAGGACCTCGTGCGAACGGTCGCCGACGGCATATTCCACCTGCTCACGGTGCTCACCGCGTGGGACAAGCACTTTGAGAAAGCGGTGGAAACTCTAACGACGCCCTCGACCGCAACTGCCAATCGCACAGCTGCCGCATCGCTCCCTCTCTTACTGGGCAGGTGCCGTGCTACGGTCCTGCTGCTCGGAGGCAGCCTCGTGCTCTACGGACTGCAGGGACTCCATCAAGGCATCAATCGTGCGCTGCTCGAGGTGTGGCGCGATCAGCAGCGTCGACACCCACTGAACTCCTCCGCGTGCGTCGATCCATGCCGCGCGTCGCAGACGGCTATGACGCAGCTGCTGGACCCTCTAAACACTCTCCTTTCCAGTAATCCGCGCATGCCACGGGCGAATGCGGTGTCAGCGATTACCATACGCAAGGTTCTCGCGAAGGTCCTGGTGCACTGCCTCCTGGACAACGCCAGCGGTCTTGCGAGCAGCAAGGAGGAGGAGGCGTGGCGTAGAGCACGGCTGGAGTGGTTATGGACGTTCGCAGCAGCGCTCGAACCGCCGACGCTGCGGACGACGGCGCCCCTGCAGGCCGATCGGGCCGGCGCCTCTGCGCTATCTCCTGCGGACACCACTGACTCGGTCGTCACCGGGTACCAGGACAGCAGCGCCATTAATGGGGCTGGGCAAGACGATGCCGCCACCGGAGCGCTGGTGTTGGTGCCGGGGAGGTGCGCCGGTTGGTTGTTGCGGCCGCTGTTGAAGAATGCGGCGCAGCAACTCCAGTGGGAAAAGGCGATGGCGGCTGCAAGAGCAAAGCCAGATGCCGGGGGGAAGGCGTCCGTGACAGACGGCGCGGATGACTCCATATTAGTCCTCGACAAGGCGGTTTATGGTGTCTCGATGCTGCTTGACAGTCTCGTCACAACGTTGCCACGCCTCGTGTGCACGACGTACCTGCACGACACACTGGCGGCCCACGAGTCGCAACTCCTCACTCTGGCCATTGGCGGCATAGTGCACACCCGCAGCACACACGCATTGCGCCTGCATCGTCTTCTCTTTTTCGCGGACGTGCGTGCGTTTGCGGCAGGTGCTGCGGCTTGGGAGGGGAATGAGACTGCGCCGACCGACACGGCTGGTGTCCCAGGCGTGTGCCTCCAGCGTGTGTGGCTCACGCTACCACCGCTCATTGTGCAGCTGTGCAAGAGCGGCGCCGTCTCTCCTGCACACGGCGGTGGCCACGCAGCCAACGGCACCAGTGGCGGCCCCCTTCCTCTTTCCGAAACTCTAGCGTGTCTCTGCGGTATGCTGTTGGTTCTGACAGATGAGGACGCGATGCCGTGTCCGCAGTGGCTCTTCATGTCCTCAGCAGCGGTCATGTCGCGCGCACCGCCACCCTTTCAGTGGGTTGTGCAGCGCTGCATGCGCACCATGACCGATATGCTTCATGAACAGCACGAGTTACTGAAACGGGTGTGGCTGGAGCTGCCCTCCGTGACAACAGAGGCGGTGTACGGCGCGGCAGCCACAGCCGCAGCGTCTCGGGTGTTGGCGCAGGAGAAGTCGCTTCTGCGGCTGCTTTTTGCCCTGCGCGTCGTCGCTGCCGATGATGCAGAGGCTGGCAAGCTCGCTGAGCGGCTCGCTGCCATATTCTGCGTCGGCCTCACGAGCTCCGTCGCCCGTACGCTCTCGGCTGAAGCATTCGTATGGGTGTGGCGACGCGTCGTGGTTACACAGCCGGAGCTGCGTCTCCATCCACCACCTCCCTCTACAGCCTCCTTGGCCGCCGCGGCTACCGCTGGTGGTTCTTGCACAGCGTGGGACCTGGAGGACGCTGTCATCACGAACACCGCTCGTATGCAGGGGAACCGGTGGCTGATGCTCTTATGCGAGTGCAGCTGGGACCAGATGAGTGAGTGGGAGGTGCAATGTGGGTGGTGGATGGCGGCTCTTCTGGCGGATGTGGTGACCCTGGACGCGGAGCAGCGCCGTGCGCTCGCTGAGCAGGTTATTCTCACTCTTCCTACCGCTCCCATGCTCGCCCTCAGCGAAGCAGCTGCGTGTGTGATGAGCAGTACCCACCAGGCGGTTGAGATAGCGGCGGAGGATCACCGCCGCACCACCGAGAATAGCGAGCAGCAACTGCGAGACAGGTTGGCAGAGGCAGCGCAGCCCCGCCGCAATGTTGTTCAGCGGCTCTTCATTCAGGTGCTTCGCAAGGCGGAGCAGTACCCGCGGACGAGCCTGGCCAGTGTATTGCTGCGTGTCAGCGACGCTCTATCGCCGGCCGTAACTGCGCGCGATGTACAGTTTCAGCAGCAAGTTCAACCGCTACTGGTGCAGCTGTGCTCGCGCTTCCCTGACGTGCAGCAGCGTATTAATCAAGATGGTGTCACGTGGCTGCGCCGCGGCACCGAACAGGCGATGCAGACGATGAACGAGTGTCTGGCAGACCAAGAGCGCCGCTTCCGCCAATTCGAGCTGGAGGAATCCACACTATGCCGAGAGAAAGCGGAAGCAGCGCAGGCGGCCGCCACGGCGGAGCGCTTGCGACACGCGAACGAGGCAAAGCGAGTGGCGGAACTGAGCCGGCAGCGGGGCGTCACACGGTCCACTGCGGTGTCGAAGATCTCACGGAACGGGAGTGGCGACTCTGCAGTCGGTCTTTGCATGGGCAGGTCGCTCACCACAGTATCTCCCCACAGCGACCAGGACAACGCTGTCGCTGGAATGACAACTCGTGATCCTCGGCAGCAACAGCTCTTCCCGGATCAACCCCTCGCTCACTTAGCGGTGAAACGGGCGCGCACACCCCACGCCGGTAGTGCAGACACGCGCAGCGCCGAGAACGCACCGTCGCGGCCGGCTGGCAGCGGCACATCTGCGATGATAGAGCTGGACGTGGACAGCGACATGGAAAACGTGATGGTCGCTGCGTCCACGGTGCAGTTGCTGGACAGCCTTGCACGTCCTCCTTCGATACCTGCGGCCACACCACCACCACCTGCACCCACGGCGATGTCGACTGCCAAGGTACCGAAGACGTTCCCGTCAACGACGGCGTCCACCACGGCGCGGGCAGCTCCGACGCGGCTGCAGCACAAGCTACAGGAAATCAATGCGTGCAACACGCACCGGGTTCACCACGCCGAACAGCTGCGGCAGTTGCAAGACCGCCTGCGCCAGGTGGCCATCAGTACGAATCTTCTTCACTTGCAACAGCCGCTTGTACATGACATCATTGGCCCCGCGTCGCAGTGCATGGCTGCCAAAGTCCCTGTGCTGCCAGAGGTGTTTGTGTCTGCATCTGATGGGTTGCGACGGATTTCCTCTGACGGGTTTGCCGTCTCCGCTGGTGGGACATCGTTTAACACGTGTATCTCGATGCCGCTTGGCAACGCACCGAACGAGTACGCGGTGCGCTTCGCTCCGCACATTGCGTTGGAGCTGCGCTACGACATCATTCGCAACTATGAAGACTTCATGGACCGTGTGTGTATGGGGAGTAGCAGGTGCGACACAAACTTGTCGCATCACTGCCGCAAATCAGCCGCGAGGTCACCGATGACAGCAGGTGAAGAAGCGTCGCCGTCTCCCGCGGACCGCGTGTGGAGCGGCCTGCTGCCGCTGCATCCGGGCATCCCGCCAGTGTGTGTGGCGGTGCAGAACAGCTGCGCAGTGCCACACGAGCACAACGGTGTGACCATGCCGGATCCGCACTCTCTGCACTTCAGTGTGCAAGCGTGCGCCAACCCCGCCGTTGACGCATACTTGCAACAGCAGCAGCAACAAGCTCAAGGCACTCACTCTAGTTTGCAGAGACGCACAACAGCCTCGCCAGCCATTTACCCGAAGTTTGTTGACGCGGCAGTGATTGCCGCTGCGCAGCAGGGGCTCTCTGCTGCCCTCTCAGAAGGCGACGTTGTCGCGGTGCTGCTGCCTCTGCAAGCAATTCTGCCCACGTGGGTCGAACGCGAGCTACGGCGCCCTCTGTCTGATTGCCCTTTTGCCGAGCTGCAGCGCCGCGTGCACGAGATACTCAACACTCTGCCACATAGTTGGCGCACCCTCGGCTGCGCTGCGCAGGTGTGCCACGTGCAGTCACTTTCGCTGGGGGGAAGAACGGCAATGCTCTGCGCAACTCCATCGGTGGTGGAGCGATCGTCTGGCCATGACGGACCTCCCTCGCTGCGCTTCTTTCATGTATTTCGCATGGCGTATGACACGGCCTCGTCGGCAACCTTCTACCTCACGAAACTCACTTCTGTCAACGCCTCTCTGATGGAGTTGGAGGCACTTCACAAGGTTGACTACACGCGCTTTGCCGCCACTCTCTACGATCCGCGCAGCACGGCACCTGTCGGTGTGGCCTTCTATGGCTGGGCCACCTCGTTCCTCTCCGCCGCCGGCCCATCTCGCGCCATGCCGCTGATCGACCAGCTGCGGGCGCGCCTGCTGCTGCAGCAGCAGCTCAACGCCTGGCAGGTCCGCGCCATCGCGGCCGTGTTGTACGCTGTGTGCCCCGGCTGGGATGACGGCATGGCGGAGCAGAGCACACAAGCACCTATGCCGCGCTCACCGGAGGTGCTGGTGATCGAAGGTCCGCCCGGCACCGGCAAGACGCAGACCATCGCCTCGCTGACGCTGAACCTGCTGCACCACCTCAGCCGTACGCGGAGCGGGGCGCTGCGCCTATTGGTGTGTGCACCATCGAACTGTGGGGTGGACGAGGCTCTGCTGCGCGTGGTGCGGCTGCGTGAGCAGCTGCGGGTAGCTGCACCGGTTGGTGTGCAACAACCTGCGCATGCAGCTCTCGCTGGTGGACTGCTGCGCATCGGTGTGCGAGACAGGGTGGACATGGAAGTACATCGACTGCAACAGCCTGTCTTCTTCGACGACGTTGTCGAGCTGCACCTGAGCAGCACTTCAGCTACTGCAGGGGGTCTCAGGAGAGGTGGGCGGGCCGGTGACTCGAGGGGCTCGAGGAACATCAACGGGCACGGTGCCGGCGGCAGTGGAGCAGCTGGTGGGAGCGCCGCCGTGCGCAACACTGTCCGCACGCACACGCTGGAGTCCGCTGCCATCGTCTTCTCCACCCTCGGCTCGCTTCACCACATTACCCGCCACGCACAGGGCCTCGCCTTCGATGTTGTCATAGTAGACGAGGCGTCGCAAGGGACGGAGCCGGCCGTGCTGCAGGCACTCACTCTCGCCAAGAGCAAGAGCGTGCTCGTCGGTGACTCTCGACAGCTGCAGCCCACAGTGCTCTCTTGGGAGGCAAGTCGCTGCGGTCTGCAGCGCAGTCTGCTGGTGCGCTTGCTGGCGTGCGGCCATCCTTCCTTCGTGCTGCGCACGCAGTACCGCATGCACCCCGACATCGTCGCCTTCCCCAACGAGTATTTCTACGGTTCGAAGCTGCTCACCGATCGAAGTGTACTTGCGCGGTCGCGCGCGTCTGACGACCCAACAGCTGCGACGCCAACCATCGCGCAGAAGCTTGGCGGATGCCCTCGCTTTGTGTTTGTGGATGTGCGCGACTCGCCAATGGAGCGGCGGCGCGGCCGGTCGCTGCTCAACCGTCGCGAGGCCACCGCCGTGGTAGACTACATGCGGCAGCTGCGCGCGTTCTTCAAGCTGACGGTGCAGGAGGTGGCCGCTCACGTCGGCATCATCACCTTCTACACAGCGCAGAGGAATACAATTCTCTCACTTCTGACACGCGAGGAGCGCCACTGTGGTGTGCAGGTGGCGACGGTGGACAGCTTCCAGGGAAAGGAGAAGCGCATCATCCTGTTGAGCTGCGTGCGGACGCTGAGCGCGGCGCAGTTGCTGCAGCTGGAGCGGTGCGCGGAGCAGGGGGAGAAGGAGCGCCACGGCGATGATGGTGACAGCGTTGTCAGGGAGGAGCGCAGCGCGAATCGACGCCTCGGTCGCTACGGGCTCGGATTCCTGGCGGACTGGCATCGCTTGAACGTGGCGCTGACGCGTGCGCAGGACTTGTGCGTGTGCTTTGCTAGTCGCGATACTGTTCACGCCGTGGGCATGGCTGCCATGGCATCTGCGGCGCCGTCCCACGCAGTGACTACAGTGGATAGTTCGGTGGAGGAAGTGGAACGCCAACTCAATGCGGACGACGAGGACCCATTGGCGCTATATCGCATGCTGTCACACGCTGAAACGCACGATCCTACACTGCAGCCGCGAACAACTGAGGTGGTGCTGCTCGACACGTCAGCGGACTCCATCGAGATCGTGGACGCTCCTGCTACGACCCGCTCACGAGCCGCTTGCGTGACGCACCACAGCAAGATTCGCCTCCTGAAAGAACTCACCATGCGCGCACGGGCTGCGGAAGCTCAGGGTTCCCGCCACGACGCTCAGTGAAAGTACCCACATGCAAAGGGCATGCTAGCCGCCTCGCGTGTGTCGCACCTGTGATAACGCGGATGAATCGCCAGGATGAAAGCGGTGGAGGACACAGCGCAGGAAGGAGGGATGAGACGACTGGCAGAGTCATTTGCGCCCACGTGGAACGCTGGCGCTTCGAAGTGCGCAACACCGATGAAGTGAGAAGACGAGCAACAACAACAACAACAGCCGTGCAAAATCGGCGTAATACCCCAAATGGGCGCACACACCACTGCAGGTGCGCTGCGCCTCTCACCTCGAAGCGAAGCGTCCACAAACGTTGACTCACGTGGGGACGTGATGGATGAGTTTTTTGTTTTTTTTTTTTTGAAAAGAGAGATGCACGCGGGCTGTGCTCTCGTGGTAGTGGTGGTGAGGCCGCGGCAGGAGGAGAGGTCTGGCGGACTCTCCTCTGTGGGCGGAGCAAGTTTCTCTTGAATGTGCATTACTGGGCTCCCTGTCGTTATAAACGTGTGGGGTACTGCAGCATCGTACGCATGGCCACAAACCTCGCTCCCCCTCTTTCTCCCCTCCCCCGCCGTCTGTCTGCAGCCCCTACTCGTGTGCCTCAGTGGGTATAAACAGTCCTCTGTCGCCCCTCAGACGTCGCGCGACCTCAACGTCTTGTTTGCATCCTCTCTCTCTCCCTCCCTCCCCCTCCCCCCTCCTGTCGGCCGTACACGTCTGCGTGCCAACACGCAGACACACACGCACCCGCTCAACAGCGTGAACTTTCCTTTCCTCTGTTCTTCACCTCGCGTCCTATCGAGCCTCGCACCCACATGCCCACCACATCGCATCACTGTAGCAGCTCTCCGGTGGCTTCATCTCTGAGGCCAGAGCCAGCATGTGTGGAGGACATTCTGTCGGAGCTGCTTCCCTTCCTTGTCGAAGCTCCGCCGCGATGTGACGGATGCCCGTTGAACAGCTCTGCCGAGCTGCCCGCCGCGAGTCCGGTCCTCCCCATCCCTCAGGCCGTTGCCAGCGAGCATCGTGTGCAGGTCTCGATCCGCGGTCGGCGCTACGAGACGACGATGGAGGTGGCCCTCACCTACTGCCTCCTCTTCTTCGTGTTCTTTCATTGGCCCTTCAGTTCGGAAGATGAAGACAGTGCTGCGGCAGCGTGTGCGGGCAATGTCGCCAGTGCGAAGGGTCCGCAGCGAACTGTAGGCGACGCGGTTGTGGCTGCCACTGCTACGCAGAGCGTGACGGAGACCCACTTGTTGACCCACTACACACGCATTGTCGAGCCCGTGCTTCGCGTCTTCCTTGATCGCTGGGCCGCGCCGCTGAACACCAATGCAAGGGCACAAGCCGAGAGGGAAAAGACGGCGGACGCGGAGACGGAGAAGGCGGGCGATGCAGTGCAGCTGGCGTGTCTTCCGCCACTGCCGCGTCCTGCCCACATCACCTACGATGGTGCCACACGTGTGTGGAAGTTCGAGTTCGCCGCGCGGCTCACAGCAGCGGAGGCGGCGGCGGTGCACGCTCGACACCAGCGCAGTAGTAACTGCGCAGCTCTGCCATCGGCTGCCGCTGATGGGAGCGCCGCTTTAACGAACGACAAGCTCAACAGCAGCCCCTTTCTTCTGCTCCAGAACGAGCACATGGGGATGCTGCTGGTGTTCCTGCGTCGGTGTTCGAAGGTGCGCACGGAGAGGCGGACAGCAGCAGCCGGCGCACTGCCTCCATACCCCCCGCTTCCCATGCGCTGGGCGGAGATGAACTACGATGAGCAGCTGTCATTTGTGCAGCTGCTTCGGTGCTTCGGTGTTGTGCCGCTCATCCCCACGTACACGCGTCCGACAGCGCCCCAGACCACTTCGCTGTACATCGGTGCGGATGCGGTGGCGGCGGCGGCTCGGCCAAAGGGGGAGAGTGACGCCTCCTCACTGCACACGCACACCGCAGAGTTTATCCACAAGCAGCAGTCGGAGATGCGGGAGATCTCGACAGCAGCGGCGAGTATTGCTGTCGAGGCCCCAGAAGTGGACAAGAAGGAGCGGCACATTGACGAGGACGGCTCTGATGGGCTCGTGCTGTCCGCGAAGGGGTGCGCGCGATGTGGCATGGCAGAACACTCGACGACGGAGTGCCACTACTAGACAGACAGCAAATCACAGAGACACATTTTGAGCGAGGAGAAGCAAGCACGAGGCATGGGAGCAAGAGGTGGTGATGGTGACAGCTAAGTGTCAGCCACGTCCGTCTTTCTCCCAGTGTTTTCCTCATCCTCGTCCTGCTGAACGTGGAAAACTTGTGAGTGACAGTCCAGATGGTGGCGGGGGTGGGGCTGGCCTCTCCCTCAACATGGCGCTCGCGTGACAAGGGCTCAAGGTACTACGAATCCGCACGACAAGGGTTCCTCCCACCGAGAAAGCGCTACGTGACACCGCACGTCAAGAAGTCTCCTGCTTCACCTGGGAGCCAACACACACACACACACATCCTCCTCCTCCCTCTTCCTCTTCCTCTTCCTCTTTCTCCTCCCCCCACCTCGCTGTGTGTCTTCTCCGTCACCGCCGTGGTCGATGCAAACGCCCATACACACAAGTGGCGCCTAAAACACCAGCTGCTGTCGCCTGTTAGCGCTTTTTTCCCATTGTAGGCATCGCTCGCTTCGCTTCCGGAAGAGCAGCCGGCGGTTCCCCTACTACTTTCCTCTCCGTGGGCCGCACTACGCACACCATCACCTCCCTGTCTTTCCATCACCGACACGTACAGGCGCAAGCCGACGCACTCCGAGCACTCCGAGCACTCCCATCACACCGAATAACCCAGCAAGAGAAGCGCTGGAGGGCTTACAGACGGAGAGGAGAAAGGAGGAGACGAGACAGTTAAGCGGCGCTGTCCCTCTCACCCCAGTGGTGGTCTACTACACTTTGCGCTGATGCCCCCTAAGAAGAAGCCCAGTACTGCAGCAACAAGGTCGAGTGTTGGTGCACCGGCTGAACCTCGGCAGGCAACGTCCACACTTGCTGCTGCTGCATCCTCACGTCCCACGAAGCCACGCCTGCCCTCACAACTCTCTCTCACTGCGTCCGTTGTGCCAAGTCGAGGCACTGTTGCAGTCAGTCGATCCACAGCACCAACAAGCCTGGCATCAGCAGCGCATGTGCGTGCTTTCTACCGCACGGGGCGCTTTGTGTCAGCGCCGCCGCGCACCCTCATGGACCTTCTGCGCTTCTATGTGGAGTTTTTCCTGCTTTGCGCTCAGCCAGCAGTGCCGTACCGCACCAGCACGGCAGCGTCCGTCGCGGGTGCCGAAAAAGCTCCTCGATCGACGGTAAGCAACGGAGGTGACTGCAACGGCAACTACACTGCAGCGGCGGCGAAGCCGGCAGCGGTTGATATAGCGGCGCAGGTGACGACGCTGACCTTCATCAGTGTTCCCCACTCCGTATGGTTCTTCTTTGAGGCCGTGGCGCTGTTCCCCGGGGATGGCGAGGCGGCGCCGCTGCCGGAGTCAGGTGGAAAATCGGCAGGGCGTAAGCGGCGCCGCAGCAGCGTAGCTTTCAACGGGACAGTGTTACCCTTGGCTGGCGATACCGTCCTCGAGTGTGACGACGACAGTGATGTGCAATACCAGCCGAGCGTTATGCTGCAGCGGCTGTGCGAGTACGGCGCGTTGCAGGTGCCTGAGTTCGACTCCGACTCCGCCTACCTTGCAGCCAAGGACGTGCTGGTGTACCTCAAACACTACGGCTACCTCGTCTCTGCCATGACCCTGAGCGCCGCAATCCTCCGCAATGTCGAACTCGTAGGTCTCGACTTTCGCCAACATTGCGTACCGTGCATGAACGCTATCACCCAGCTCGTCGATTACCTCATCAATGCGCAGCTTCGCAAGATGCAGCTACCGCCACGCGTGGTGCGGCTCAGCGAGCGACTGCGTCTGTCCGCGAAGGCTGCCCGCACACTTGAGTACCTGCTGGTGTGCCACTGTGGCCGCTATGCGCCTGGCAACATCGCCGATCCCCTGCGGCCGGCGAGCATTGCATACCACAACGAGCTCACCCCACAGGAGCTGTTGTCCATTCTCTCAGAGAGTGGCGTACTGTGGAAACAAGGGCTGATCTTCTCGGACATAAAGATGCGCACCACCTTCATGGAGTGCAAGTACGCGCTGCCGATGGAAACGATTGCCGCCTTGAGTGGTGATCGGCTCTCGGAGGAGCAGCTCATCAAGCTGGAACGCACCGCGTTGTTGGAGGTACTGAGCGAAGAACAGCACGCAAAGACGACGAACACCGCGGCTGCCTCGCCGACTCCGCGAACAGAGAAGCACGTTGGTGGAAGAAGCTCTGTGTCGCCCTCACCAAAGCACGACGATGAGGAGGGCGATGTGATCGATGAGGAGGACGACAACACCGACGCGGAGAGCGCGATCACGCCGGACGAGGAGGCGCTTGAAAATGTGGTGGATGAAATTGACCCGAGCGTGCTGACTTCGAAAGACCAGGACAGGCTTCACGAAGCCGTGTCACACGACCTCCGCAATGCCCTCTCTAGCAGCACCGCCACACCATTCGACGGCTGTACCACGGTTGCAGCAGCTGCGAAGAACGCCGCTGTGGCAGAGACAGAGGAGGCAGTGAAGGACGGCGAGAGAAGCAAGGAAGAGTTGGTGATAGTGACACCGTCTACAACCCCCACGGCGCTGCCGGCATCAAGTGTGGCAGAGATCACGCAACCGCCGGAGGGCGTCGGCGAGGCGACGACAGCGACGTCTGCACCGCGCAAGGCACGCCTCGTCCTTGCCGACATCAACCCCCTCGCTCAGCGTTATCGCAACACTGGCACCGGCGTGGGAACGGCAGTGGCGGCGACGTCCTCGTCACCATCTACCACGGCGCACACGGACTCGTCCATGCGCGGAGTGCCCTATGAGTCCGATATCGAGTACATGGACGCCGCCTTTCGCATCCTCGCCAACATGATTCGCATCCGCTACGCGGAGGGTGACATGAAGGACGAGGAGGACTCCTACACTCCGAAGTCCAAGGTGGAGGCGTCGATACGTGAGTTGAAGGGCAAAGTCCGCGTCGCAGCGGCGGTGCACGAGTCACGGCTGCAGGCCACTCTCGCGACGCGCGCTTTCACCCCGCGCGTCGAACAGCTCGCCCAGCGGCTTCAGCTGACGGAGATGGAGAAGCAAATTATGCTGTTCATGGTCGGGAACGTCATTTCCCATGACATGCTGGTGGCGGTGAATGGACGCTACGTTATGCGGGACGGGCAGCGGCTCATCACGGTGGGGTACATGCTCTTCGTCCTCTGCGAGTCGCTGGAGGAACGTGTAGTGGCGCGTCGTGCCTTTTACCAGTCCTCCCCGCTCGTGTCCAACGGCGTGCTGTCGCTCACACTCGACTCAGTCGGCCGCTCGTGCTTCAACACGGACCTAATGGACTACCTTGTCGACATTGATCGAAAAATTGTCGACGATGTCATGGGCATCACCGCCGAAACAGCGGAGATGGTGCCTGGGTCGCAGCTGTACTTCCCGGAGGTAGAGCTGGCCAACGTGATGTTGCCCACCGCCACGATGGACCGCGTCCTCTCCACCATTGAGCACTACAGCCTGTTTGAGCAGTGCAAGAAGGGCAGCGGCTTCGGCGACGGCCTCGGCACCAGCAAAGGTGGCCTCGTCATGCTCTTCCATGGCCCGAGTGGCACCGGCAAGACGATGCTCGCCAACGCCGTGGCGCACCACCTGCGCAAGAAGATTCTTCTCGTCAGCGTATCGCAGTTTCGCTCCTCGACGAAGTCGGAGTCTGACGCGCTCCGCTTTCTCTTCCGAGAGGCGAAGCTGAGTGATGCCATCTTGTTCTTCGACGAGTGCGAGTCCCTTTTCGAGGACCGCACGAGCAACGGCACCGTGACGGCGCTCCTCTCCGAGTTTGAGCGGTACGAGGGCCTCATCATCCTCGCCACCAACCGCGCGCAGAACTTCGATGAGGCGATGAACCGGCGCGTCTCGCTCATGATGGAGTTTCGCCCGCCAGACCATCAACTGCGGCTGCGCATTTGGAAATCGCACATCCCAAGGCAGCTGGCGGTGAACGCAGACGTGTGCCTCGAGAAGCTCGCGCTCAACTACGAGCTCTCCGGCGGGCTCATCCGCAACGCCGTCCTGGCCGCCTTGAGCAAGGCGGTGGCGCGCGAGAAATGCGCTGCACCAGAGCTGACAATGAGCGACCTCGACGAAGGCGCTCGACTGCAGCTGCGTGGCTTCTTCCTCGCCGCAGAGCTGCCGGAGGGAATGAGCGAGTTCTACCTAACCCCGAAGCGCACGCTTGCCGAGCTTGTGGTGGAGTCGAGTCTCACCAAGAAGCTGGAGGGGATCGCAAGCAGCACCAAAAGCCGCAACACCTTGTACACCGACTGGGGCTTCAGCGAGGATGCCAACGATGACTGCGGGACGCTGTACCTCTTCCAGGGCGTGAGCGGCACGGGCAAGTCGCTGGCCGCGGAGGCCATCGCCTACGAGTGTGGTGCCACCATCCGCCTCTGCAACGTAGCGGAACTCCTCCTCCGGGAAGAGATGCGGGTGCATGCCGTCTTTGAGGAAGGGCGCCGTCTCGGCGCCATCATCGTCTTTGACGAGGCGCAGGTCCTCTTCAACGAGTCCCCGAAAAGCTTGCAGCTCTCTCAGCTCATCCAGTACCACGCACGTCGCTATCCGAGACCCGTCATTGTCATCGCCACAACCGCGAGCCGCAACGGTGGTGGTGGCCGGCACCTTTTCTCCACCACGAGCATTAACTCACACTCGTCGTGCATGCTCTTCCAGTCGGAACTGATCTTCGCACTGCCCAGTCGGCCCCTGCGCGAGCAGCTGTGGCGAAAGGCTTTCCCAGAGCGTGTCCCAACGGCCAGCGACGTCGACTACGGTCGCCTCAGCACCACGAGCATCTCACCTAAGCTGATCCGCACGATAGCCTTCAATGTCTGCTGCACCGCGGCGCTGCTGCCAGTGTCAGAGCGAGTTGTGACGATGGCTATGATCGAGGCGGAGATGGAGAGGACAATGACGCGGGAGCGCAGCGCCGTCTCGACGAGCGCCATGTTTGCGTAGAGACTGGAGTAAAGAGGAGGAGGGGGGAAACGAGGGAGGGAGGGGGAGAGGAGGCGACGAGCTCTTGAAGGCGGTATCAGGCCCTCCGGTGGCTGGTATTGAATACTTCTTGGTGAGGGGTCCTCGGGCGTGGTCTTCGTTCACTGACCCCCACCGCTCTTTTCCTTGCCCATTCATCCCCCCTCCTC
Source organism: Leishmania panamensis (assembly GCF_000755165.1). NCBI lineage: Eukaryota > Euglenozoa > Kinetoplastea > Trypanosomatida > Trypanosomatidae > Leishmania > Leishmania panamensis. The sequence goes on along the minus strand of NC_025888.1, from coordinate 469,456 downwards.
CTACACCGCTGATCATAACATGCCCGCCGCTTAACGTACAAACGCCACTCTCAGAGGTGCGTGCACGGAGATGCCCAGGCACGCGTGTGTGCACGTGTGCGTGCGTGTCGCCCCATGCAGGCGTGCATTGCAGCAACGGTAGGGGAGGCCACACCAGGGCGAAACAAAAGGAGGGAGAGAGAAAAGAAAGCCTAAATCAAATCGCAGACGCGGCAGGTGGCGCCACAGTGATGGTCACTGCGAAGGAATGGGAGGTGTGTGTGTGTGATGCGCCAGAGACGCTCGTTCGTTGCCCACATCGTGCCCACGCCTATGTAACCTGACGCGTTGCTGTAATGCGCTCTCCCTGGCGAGAGAGCGAGAGCGAGACACGAACAAGACACGCGTGCCTTCATATCCCTCGCAAGGAAGAAGAGGAAGAGGCGGCGATTGTACCACCCCATCCTTCCATCCACGTCGTAATACTCCGACGGTGTTTGTCTCTCTTTGTGAAGGGGAAAAGGGTGGGGGTGATGGGGAGGGGGTATCACTGAGCACCACGAACTACTCCTGCTCACCTACACTGTGTGTGTGTCTCTCTCTCTCCTTTGCATGACGCCATCGACCCCCCTCATCTCCCCTTTCCGACCACCACCACCTTCTCACATACACACCCACCTACACCCGACACCAATACCCCCCCCCACTCGCCGCTTTTCCCTCTGCCGTCTCTCTCTCTCTGTGTAGTACATCGAGCAGTCTCTGTCAGCGTAGTTGCAGCTGCCGCGATCCCTCCTCTCTTTCCCTCTCTCTCTCTCTGCTCCACCCCCTTCAACCCGTGCAGTCGCTGCGGCAAACTCCCCCCTCCCCCCCTCTCCTGCCCCTACTTGTCGTTGCAGAAACAAACAAGAAAGGCGAAGACGCGTGGACATCGCTCGCTGAGCACAGGGAGTGGCGGAGCGGGTCGATTCGCCGCCTGCTCTCCCCTACTTGCCTTTCTTCTTCTCTGGCGTTCCTTCGTCCCACTGTGGTGTGTGCGCGTGCGCGCGCGACCTTCACCCTGCGAGCTCCATCCTGTTGCTGCAGCTGCCGGTGTCTGCTGCGCAAGCACGTACAACCCGCCGCGGCTCTCACGCCCTCATCAGCAGCGCCATCTCGCTCCTCCCCCCCCCCCTTTTTTTCTCCCGCCGACTTTCGCAACAACGCCGCACCCAACATGTCACGTGTGGCGCAGCACAGCAGTGCTGCCTCCGCCAGTATGGGGGAACGCGCGACCCTCTTCCTCATGACGCTCTTTGTCGTCCTCGGCTGCAGCGGCGCTGTTCAAAACGCTGATGCTCGTCTTGAGCGACAGACCTACGTTGCCTACCGCACCCCGCACCTCTGCTCATACGAGATCATGGCGTCCGTGGCGTGCCCGCAGACGAAGCCCGTGTGCTGCGTCGCCTCCTCGGCCATTCGGTGCTGCGCTGGCACCACCTCGTGTGGTAACTGCACTGACGACATTGTCGGCTACGAAATGCCGAAGAGTAGCGTCATCATTGGCTGCTTCAGCCTGAGTGTGCTCGTGCTTCTGGGTAGTATTATCATGTCCGGCGTGGGCCGCCACCTCGCGTGGGTGCTCGAGCGCCGCCGCGTGATTGAGAACTACCGCAAGCACCTCCTGCTGCGCCGCGCTGAAGCGCGTGAGTTCAAGAAGGAACTGGCAGAGACAGAGGTGAAGGACATTGACGACGCGGTGGGGTGCGTCATTTGCTGTTCCCGCCACATCGACGTGGCGCTGACGCCGTGCGGGCATGTGTGCTGCTGTCGCTTCTGCGCCAAGCGCCTACGAGAGTGCCCCGTGTGCCGCAGCGCCCTCCAGCGCTGCTTCGACCTGCCGCTGTACTACGTAAAGCAGCTGCTCAGCGCCTCAGGGACAGAGGAAAAGGACAACGGCAGTGGCGGCAGAGAGTCCCCGTCGTCGCCAACGGAGATGTACCCCATCACCGGCGATGGCATTGTGGCCACCACTACATGGGAGGCGCGGGTGGAGGACATTTGTGCAACCGGCCAGGCAGCGTGCGCCCCCACGACCACTGGGGACTGCTCCGTCGAGTCAGCTATGGCTCCGTCAGGCAGCAGCTGCTGCTGGAGTAGTGTGGAGCGACCACGGCGCAGCACGATTCGCGTCATCGGTGCTGTAGAGAGGGGAATGATCAACCCTCTCAGAGGCCGCTACACGCGCGTGCAGTACTCCGAGGAAGACGAGGACGAGAGGAACGGTCGCAGCGCCACCTGCTCTACACCTTTGGTGCCCCACGTGCCACCAGCTGGCGCGGCGACTTCCCCTACAGAGGTGCGGATCACTGCTGCCGATGACAGTGCGCAACACTCGTACGGGTGCATCTCCAGGGAGAAGTGAGATGGCCGCGGCACTGACTGCGACACACACACATACACACACGTGAAGGTCAAGGGAGGGGAAGGCCAGGCAGTCCCGGACGGAAAAGGAAAGGACTGAGTACACCCAAATCTTCGGTGCGCTACTGTGCATGTGTGTTGGACTTCTTCCTACCCCCTCTCTCCCTCCTTCACCCCCACCCCCACCCCATCCCCTATTCCACCACGCGCGGTTAGCTTTCGTATACTCCCCGCTGTACTCTCCTCTCGGGGCGTTTATTTCGTCTGCGCCCGTGCACGCCTGTGCGCGCTCAGTGGAACTGCTCGCGCTGCTGTCTCCTTTTAGCACCCGTGTGGGTGTTGGTGTGCCCGCTGATGATCACAGAGAGGAAAAGAGGGGGAGCAGATGCCTGAGGGCGTCTGAGTCTTTGATGGTCTTCATGGCATCCCGTCACGGATACACCTCTATGTATCCGTGCGTGTGTGTGTGTGCGTGTCATCCCCCTACCCCCCTCCCCTCCCCTCCCTCCCTCCCCTCGCTCGCCGGTTAGTCGTCTCTCTCACCGTCCGTGCTTCTCGTGCGCTGTGATCTGGACGTGCGTCTTCAGCCCCATTCTCGGCTTTGCATTTGAGTCTTGCTTGCGCTGTTCTTTCCTCTTCTCTTTCTCTCTTTAAGTCACACATGGTGCTTTTTCATCACCCCTTGGCCTGCACACACGCCTACCCCTCTCCTACAGCTGCAACCGCGCTCTCATTCATTCGCTGAGTTCTGAGAAATGGAGAAGGTATAAGCGAACACGCAGGGCGGCGAGAGAGAAGGCTCACGATGGCATGAAGCGTGAAACCACCTGCTCCTCAAACGCTCGTCATCTCCTTATGTCTTTGCTGTTGTACCAGCATTGGACAGCAGCAGAGACATTGCACTGTCCCCTGGTCGTTGGCATTATGGCGTACACTTCACACATCTCTTGTCCCACCCCCACCCCTCCTGTGTACCCTCTCGTGCTCTCGATTTCCCTCTCAGGACCGGCGACGGCAACTAGCATCAGTGCTGTTGCGGGGTGCCTTGAGCCTACCCATCCCCCCCCCCTTTGGATCAGCTTGCTGCTGCGTCCCTTGCACACCCACCCACACACCACCACAACGAACCCTGTGCCATAACACTAGACACTCACTTGTACACCACAGACAGACGCTCGCTCACGCCATGCAGGACGAGGCTGCTGACCTTCCCACCAGCGCAGCGCCATTCCTCGAGGCAGCGAGGAAGTGGCTCATATCTACCCCGTGGGTATCTGCTCAAGACGCAGCCGGTGAATCCACTGCCACAACGGTGCTTTGCGAACTGATGGAACTCAGTCGCCTGTGGCACCTCCTCTACACTGTGACAGTGCAGTGTGCAGTGCAGCAATCGGCACCCTACGGAACTCAGAGCCGGTCCGTCTCGTCGTTCTCAGCGCCGACAAGCAGCACACCGATGACCTGCACGGCAGTGCGGCAGCGCTTTCAGCGTTTGCTCAAGCACAGCAATGCCTACGTGCAAGAGTTTTACCGCGCCACTCGTAACACGGACGCGATTCTGCCACCCACGACTGGCAAACCTGCAGGCGCGGCACCAGCGGCGCAGGCGTCTTGTGTGTGCGTTGCGGACATCGACGCTGCCGACGTGTTCTGGGCGCTCATCCTGTACGCGTCGGCCGCTCTCTGTTGGAGACAGCAGCGCTTCCTCACAACGCAGCTCCACGCAGACGCCTACGCTGAAGACGTAGTGAGCAGCTCCCAAGGTACGTCAGTGCGCCACCCAGTTCACCCCCACACCTCATCTCGATCGTCGCGGCAGGAGAGCATGCACTCATCACTGAGCTCCACGACGGACGACCTCATCGATCACACGCCACGCGGTGCAGCAGCATGGCACGAAGCTGCCAGCGGTGCCGGAACGGATTCTCTCTCCGCTGCGCTGCAGTCGCACTATGCGCTTGGCAAGGTCGCTGCCGGCGATGCGCCATCCAGCCGCTGCCGCAGCGTCCTTGAGCGCCTACTGCCGCTTCTGGAAAGTCATCTCTCTATGGTACAGCTATGGCGCCAGCCGTCACTTCTCGCAGCGCTTGATGTGCTTGCACGAGGCTTCATAGAGGCGGAGGACCGCGTGCATGCCTCATCCTCACGAGACGACACGGACAACGCGACACGCTGCCCGCTGTGTTACGCCGTGGCACTGGATAATGAGCTCGCAGTGGAGGCATTCGTGCACCTTCGCTGCTACGCTGCCGCTTATCAAGTCACAGAGGATGCGGACGAAGACGCAGTAGCCCAGCACGGGCGGCAGCGACGAGACGGCCATGATGGCGCCGCGCTGAGCCCGTTCGAAGTTGGATGGGTAGCTGCATGTCGCATCGCGCTGTGGAACAACTGTCGAGCCTCGCTGAAGCGCCTGTGCTGCCCGCCCTTATTCTACTCAGCCACGTGGTGGCCGCTACATCAAGGGGCGTGCGAAAGGCCGGGGTGCGGGCAGCAGCAGCGGCGTCTGGAATGGCGGCGACATGCGGTCCTCGAGGCTCTCTGGGTCAGTTGGTGGCGCGCAGAGGTGTGGTTGGCCTCCTGTCCTTCTTCCTCCGAGATCACAGGCACCACAGCTGAAATTGCCAGGGACGCGGCAGGTCGCTGGCGCAGCGCACTGTTGTTCATGCAAGTGGTACTACCCGCTGTTGAGGTAGCTGCACGTGACCCTGGCGTCGACGGTGGTACGACAGAGACGCACTTGAACTATCAGCGAGCCAATCGCGGTACGCTTCTTGCTCATCTCCTGCGGCTGCCGATCGTAACAAGGCGCACACAGCCGGCGTTGCAGCCCCGCCGAGATCAGAAGAGAGAGAACATCCACGCCGCTGACACCTACAGCGGAAGCGTCTCCGGCACGGTGTTTCACTGGCTCTCACAGCATGGGGATGCGCCGTTGCTGACTCTTCTCTGCTATATGCTCGGTGGCCGCGTCGCGGCGATGGCTGTGGACAACGCGCCCTTGGGGAGGCCGACTACCGCCCTATCCGCTGTGAAGGCACCTGCCGAAACCCCGAATGGGCCTCACGTCGTCAGACTTGGCGCCGTGCATGGGAAGGACGAGAAGGTAGGCAACCACCGCAGCCACAGAGCGGCTTTGCCGGCGCCAGAAACAGCAGTGAAGGGTGCTGTGGCATTAATTAGTCCCTCGGTGGGCCAGCCGGCCTCCACACGCCCGGCTCGAAGCTTGTGCAGCTCCGTCTCTTCCGTATGGAGCTTACACCTGATGGACACGCTCGGCCGAAATGCCCTCGATGTCGCATGCAGGCGTCAGCATCTGCCGTGTGTGCGCCTCCTTTTGCAGGCGGGGCTATCACCGAACTCCCTCACAACCCTCGTGTCCGACAAGTGCGTTGACTCTCTGCCACTGCCGTTGCTCAAGCTGCTCTACGACCCCTCCCTTCTCGAGGGAGCGGACAGCAGTGGCAGTACGCCGCCCATAGGACTGGCGGAGCGTCTGCAGCAGTCGACTTGCCCCGCCGCGGCTGCCTCTCGCACCCTGGCGCAGCTCGCGTTCCGGCTGTGGACCGAGAAAGTGCGGCAGGTATCCATGGCCCCGCAGGCAGCCGATGACGAGGGCTTTGCGCTGGATCAGTGGCTCCGTGCCTACGCGCGGTGCCAAGCGTCCCAGGATCGCGTCTTACGGCCCGCGATGGCAGCACTGGAGTTCGACGCCTACGAGCCCACTGCCCGCCTTGTTATGTTGTCCGTACTGACGCGTAAGCTGAACGACTGGTTGACCACCACGCCACCGTCCGTGCGCTGCAGTGCGAGTAACATGCCGGTGGGCAGTACCGTCAGCCTGCAAGGTGCTGAGCCGTCGAGTTGGTCCTTTTCCACCCCCTCCCAGGCGCAGCCGGCGCCACCCTCCCTTCGGCAAGTGCGTCTGCAGCATACGGTCGCGCTGCGTCTGTACACGCAGCTTACGTGCCCACTTGGTCGCACGTTGCTGCGTCGCGCTGTTGACGCGCGGTGTGCCGTGTGTGATGCCCTCGCCGCACGCGGGGATAGGGTAGCCCCTGTACCCATCGCCGCCTCTGCCACTGCGCTCACTCCATCGACTGCTGACGCGGCGAGTGGCGGCGACGAGGGAACCGAGGTCATGAAGAGGCGCGCGGCAGTGAATCCCACCGCAGCGTCCGTGCCGCTGGTTTCAGTGGCCTCGTCGCTTGCGCTATTGGAGCCCGTCAAGTCTCGCCAGGAGCTGCGGGACTTCTACGAGCGCGTCCTTGCGGACGCCCACGCTCTCGACGCACGTCTTGTCGCCGAGCATCAGGAGAGCATATCTGCAGTGGAGAGAAGTGGTGGATCGAAACGGCACTGCCGCCACAGTAGAACTCCTCCGCGGCACCTGCACGCCTACCCGGATGCTACTACTGGAGTCGCAACTGTGCTACGTGGACTTCATCATGAGCCCCACACAACCTTCATGCGACGTGCCCACCGACGCGATAGAGGACACGATGACGGTGTGTCCGCCCTCTACGCTCTAGCCGTGATCCCGTCCGCGGATGTGTTGCACTCAGCACGCTGGGTAACCAGCGAAGAGTCGCGAAATGCCCAACAGCAGCAGTCGCAGCAGCAATCAACGGCGCAGCGCTCCACCGCAGGCGCACACAGCGTCGTTGAACCGACGCTGTGGAGCTTCACGAGCACGCCACAGCATGTCTGGCTGCGACTGCCAGACGGAGTCGACTTTGACCGTCTCTTACGCGAAAATGGAGGTGGTGGCTTTGGAGTGGTCGCCGACGATATGCCGCCCACGGCGCCGGTGCAGCGTGGCGACCTCGTCACATTTCGCTGCAGCTGCTGCGGTGATGGCGCCGGTGGATTGGGTGATGCCTCAGCGAGGGACGCGCAGCAGCAGAAGGACCTGAACGTAGAAGAGCGCTGCCGCAGTCCGCAGTTCGTTGTTCAGCAAGTCTTCTCGGAGCGGCGCACGCTACCATACCTCGCGTGGAAGAGCGCGACGGCAGTGGACAACGACCGCCAGCACCAGCCGCCTCCTGCAAGTCTGGTGCTCCCGTACGCTGCGGCGTCTCAGCGCATAAGCATCGCCACAAATCCACCCCGGGATAGCATCACACTGCACGCCTGCTGCTTGCCGGTGTCTTACGTCGTGCGGATGACGTCTGCGCAGCTACACAACAGCCACCCACTCGACTGGCTACTGCAGACACGTCATGTTGCCACGTCTTCTCCGCGTGCCTCTGAATCGGACTTGTTCGACGTGCTCACGACGTTACAGTCGAGCGCGGAGTGGACTGCGCGGTGGGCACAGACGGTTTGGGCAGGCTACCAACCGTGTTGGCTGGAGGAGAGGATGCACCCAGCCCGTGACGGCAGTGGCACCTCTCAAGGTCCCAGCGACAAGGTGGCGGGGGGTGCTGTGGCGCTGCTTGGCAGCGTCGATAGCACACGCAAGTGCGAGAAACAACCAAGCAGTAACAACCCAAATTGTTGTCACGGAGACAACGGACGCGGTGCTGTACGCCTTACGGATCCCTTCTTCACTTGGGAGGACACCGGCCCTGCCGACGCCCACGACCGTTTCCTCGCCTGTGATGGGCGGCGCTCTCTGCGCGTTCGTTTGACCTCGACGAGCTGCGGCGCTGCACCACACGAGACGCAGCGTCTGTCTGTCGAGGTGGACTGGCCTTCTCGAGCGGAGGGGTGCAGCGCGGTGGCCACCACCGATGTGGTAGTGGGCAGTGCCACAGTCATGTGAGGGTGATGCGTGAAGATGAGGGTAGGCAGGACGGCAAGACGACGGATCCACGCGAGGAGGGAAAGAGGAGGGGGGCGGGTTGCTCAAGCACGCACACGCGCCGGTATGCACGGCGTGGGTGTCCTTCCCACTTTCAAAGGAGCAACGCGGTAAAAGGCAAAAAAAAAAACGCAGTACAGGGAAAGGTCCTGGTGCGCTTCTCAGCAGGGGGAGATGGGAGATGAGAGAGTGAAGGCGCAGGGAGACTAGGAAGCGTAGCGACGGCGATGCAAAGCCGCACGATCTGTGCGTGCAGTCCCTCTGCACTCATCGAGGCACGTACGTGTGAGCATGTGGGTGACCTCTCCCCTTCATTCCTCTGCGGGTCCCGTGCGTCCCGAGGGGCTTTGGGTGCGCGTGGGCACATCTAGAGTGCCATGATCCACTCCTTCGTTGTCTCCTCCCTTCCTCCTCCTCCTCACATTGCGGCTCCCTCCCCTCCCCTCCCCTCCCCCAGCCCACAAAAAGAGGCGCAGACACGCTTGCGTGAAAGGGTAGGAGAGTGGGACGACTCCACCACTACTGTAGGCTGCACCATGAGCAACCCTGAGGCGTCAAAGGCGGCAGCAGAGCCGTCACCCATGTCGTTCTCGGCTCGGGCCCCGCAGGAACGATCGCCCGGTGAGGTCGTTGTGCCCGCACCGATCCAGCGCTTCTACAGCCAATTCATAGCACTCCTCATCCAACAGGGCCGCCGTGGTCCATCAGCAACAGCAGCGCCAGTGTCGACCCCCTCTGCCCCATCTCAGCACCACAGCGCCTCCATTATCGACGGCCAAGCTGATACCGAAGACGACGCACTGCGCCGCCTTACCCGTGTGCAGGAAGACATGCTCGGGTCGCTGCTCTGGCAGTGGCTGACCCTTTTCTCTCTAGCTGTGCAACCGGTGGGAGACACACCTCGAGAGCGCAGTCCTGCTTCTTCCGCGATGGCAGTTGCGTCCGCCGTGCGCTCAATGTCGCCATCGCACGCGCTTGGGCCACACGATGTGGAGCGACTCTTTCACACCGGGTTCTTCTCTCTCCTGCCGGTGGCTGCGAGGGGCGGTGGTGCTGGTGACTTCAACGGCAGCCGGCTGCCCCCTGCGGACTCGCCTGCACCCTGGCACAGCGCGCCGCTTGCAGAATACGAGGAGCCCGCGAGGGTTCTCGTAGCTGCGCTCAGTTCCCTTAGCCGCCATGGTCCACTCTTCAGTTCGTGGTGTGCTCTGTGCTACACGTGTGTGGGCACATCGCTGGCGGTGGACACATCGCCGAGCAGTTTGGAAAAGGGACCTGCGACCATGAACCGCTCTAAGAGCCGCTTCTCCACAGCAGAGGCAGCTACCCGAAGAGCTCTGCGACGCCTTCGCCACGCGTGGAGCTCAGCCGTCGCACTCTTGGACGCGGTGACGGAGGACTCGAGCCGGCCGGGTACGTTGTCGGCGCAAAGGAGCGTTGACGCGTGCGCCACAGTTCAGCTATGGGCATCGACGTATACGACGTGTGCGACGTCTGGCTCGGCCGTCAAGGCACTGCCGATCGTGGAGGAGAAAGGCAGCGGAACCGGTGAGCCACAGCCCCCGCCGCTTTCCCTCTCCCTCTGGGCGGCGCAGTGGTACCACGAGTGCACTCGCATCGCCGCGCATGGCGCGGATGAAGGCTTTCATGCCGAGGAAGCAGGGGTGCCCGTGGTACTCGTGACTCGCGTCATGCGCTACATGTGCCACCGCCTCGAAGCCGAAGTAGTGAGGTGTGCCCGACAGCATGGTCACACAGGGACTGCAGAGAGGACAGCGCATCTGCTCACCCCGCCCTTCTCTGACCCCAACGTCTCGATCCCCTTTCGGCTGACGCTCCGTATTGGAGCCTTAACAGCCCTCGCCCTGCAGTCCCCCATGCGCCACGTCGACTACGATACAGATCGCCGCGGCGGGGCGGCAAAGCACTCTGATGGCATCAAAGGCTCTGGGCTGCGGCGGCGCCGGCGGCGTGCGTGGAACGTGGGTGCCGACAACAACAGCGATACCGACGACAGTCTGGGAAACCCGTACTGTGGCGGTGGTGGAGAGAGGATTTGGTGCGAGCGCACCGACGCGCAGAGCGGCGTCTCGCGCTTCATCCTCAGCCATCAGAAGCGGTTTGAAGTGCCTATCGCCTCTGGGGTGCTTACTACCTACTCCATGTGCCTTGCCGACGACAAAGTGGCGCAGCCAGCTGACCACCGCTACATCCCTCGCCTAACGGGCGAGCAGTATCTCCGCAACGGCACAGTGCACTGGTGGACACTGAGTGATTCGCAGCGGCGCCGGCAGCCCATGGCGGAAGCTTGGAAGACGCCATCGTAAGTACCTGCTGGGTACCCTCCAACTTTAAGAAGTGTGAGTGTCTCGCATACCGACGTACACAGCAACACACACACGTGGAGAAGAAGGCGCACCTCATGGAAGAAATGTGCTGTGGTGAGGAGCGAGGGGGCAGTCCAGCACCCGTCATCCCTGTGCCTCTCCCCCTGTACTGCACGACCTCCACAGGTGGTGAAGGGCAATCAGAGACCGCTAACACGTTGCTGGGCTTTTACAGACTGGCACGTAACAACCGTCGAGCTAAGGATCATCTTTCCAAGGGTCCAGGACGGAGAGGCGAAATGCAGTCTCACGATTCAACAATAGCCCCCTTCCCTTCTGACCTACATGGCCACTTGCGTCTGTCCTCTCCTTCGCTCGCACGACATGGCAGCTGCAACGCACGCCTCTCGCTCGGTGCCGTTTTCCCCTTCTTTGCAGGCGTCACATCGGCTCAACGAAAAGGGCTGTGCTTATCTCGCTACCAGTCGTCTCCCGACAAGGACTACCGCAGTTCCAACACATCAAACATCAGAGTTGGTAACCGACGAATGCTGACGTTGTCTCTCGCACTCCTTGAGAGGTAACGGGGCAGACTACACCGCAGTGGAGGAACTGAAGGCCGAAAAGGAGGCCGATTTGGGCGGCCCTCTCAGCGCCGAGGAAACCCGAAGAAAGCGTGGCAAGTTCGAAGCACCTCGTGGAGGAGAGACGTATGCGCGAGCACGAGTTACAAGTCTACCCTTGGATCCAGATGCCGATCAAGGCTGAGGCACTTTGGGAGGAAGGAAGCAGCAGCACACCAAAAGCCCGCAGCTCGCGAAGAGCCAGAGGAGAGGAGAGCTCCGTGAGTCTCGCCCGGCGAGGTCATTGTACTCCCATGACGGTGAGGCTGGGCTAGTGCGTGCTCCTCTCAAATGGCCTGAACGAGGCAAGCTACGCACTGATGCACATAGTTCTCCACTTCAGCACTGATGACACCATCAAAACGCATCATTGGCCTGTGGCCAGCCCCTGGGACAGAGGGGGGGGGCACGGTGGCTTCCCCCTGGTGAGCGAGGTGCCGAACTGCAGTACCCTCTTTTCCCCTACAAAGCGACGTGAACTCAACGCATTCCCCTCTTACCGGCTGAGGTGAAGGCAGCAAGTGGCGGCCTGGTTGGCGGCGCGGGGAGTGCTGTGGCAGAGTTTCCCAAGAAACTGGAGGACAACGCATTGCTTGGTGGCGGGTACATCTTCTCGTCCACGACGCCCAAGGGAGCCAGGTGGGTGTGGCAGGCGTGGGCGTGATGGCAAGGCAGCTGAACGTTCTCGCATCTGGGGTGGTCGACAACGTAAATCGCCAGGCCAGCAGATCTGAGGGCAAACATGCGGCAAAGCTCATCCCACCACGACGATGGCGGCGGTTACTCAAGAGTGCTTTGGTCACAGGGGTCTTGTGGCCGAGGTGGTGGCGGGTGCCAAGGTGAGTTTTGTAGAAGCAGCGCTGAGAAACAGCGAAGAGAGCGCATGCGAGAGGAGTAGCACCAGCAGAGACAACCCTCGAGAAGAAACGGGGGCAGGGCTGCCCGTGGGGTGGCGCGGAGAGGGACAGTGCGAGAGAAGGCCAATGGGAGACGCTCGCAGGAGGTGGCGTGTCACACGGGAAGAGGACAACCTGCGAGCTGGATTGGTCTTCTCCAATACGCCATGCCAACACCACCCGATTGCAAGTGAGCACGACTGGTCACGCTTGCGGCAGACGCGACCTGGGAGGGCTGTACACCAGGCCAACACCTACAGAGAGAAGGACTACCACATACCCCTTGCATGTGCGGCATCATGGGCTAACCGGTACTCTAACCTGAGGTAGAACGCCCAGCACGGTGCAACTGCATATTTTCGACTCAGCCCCCGTCCGTCATCGTCAGGCGGTACGCACGCACGCCCTTCTTGAGAATCGCGACACAACTGCCTCTGACCTTTGTCAAGTACGTGACACACCAGTGCCTCAGCGATGGCCGCGGGGGGTCTTCATGGGGACCTCTGTATTCGCAGGCGCACCTCATGAAGCGATTCGCCAGGCACACCCCGCACCATCCCGCTTGGGCCCCTTCGTCCACGGAGGCCACAGCACGGATGTCTGGAAAAAGCGATCGTTCGTTGTCAGACTCGGGGTTTCTCACGACCACAGCTGTGCTAAACCGCGCGGGACTCGGGCTGGAATCCGCGAATGTACTGAGCGTGGGGGGGGCTCGAGGTTGTTTGTGCCGCCGAAGAAAAAGCTAGTCGAAAGAGAAGTGGACAGACGGACTGGGCGAGTACGCCGGGGGAGTGAGTAGCTCGACGACGCATGGTAGGCAAGGGGCGTACGCTTGTCCTTTTCCCCAGTCTTCCGCGCTTAGCCGAGGAGAGAAGCCAAGGAAAAATGAAAAAATGCAGGAAAGCGAATTAAGCGTTGCTTTGCAGGAGAGGAGCTCATGGGTGCACTGTTACGCGCCCATTATTAAATAGGGAGACAGACCCCTCCCCTCCTCCCCTTCCTTCATATTCTCCACTGCTTGCGGCGGAGCCATTCCCGCGCCGAGTGCACCGCTTTTCTCATGGCCCATCCTCTACATGACTCATTGCGCTTTGGCAACTCGACCTTCCTCTCTCCTCCCTGACGCCTTCGTACTCCCCCGCTCACATACACACACACTCGCGGTGTTTCTCGTCGCTACTGGATTCTTCTCCACTTCCATTGGTCGACGCGCAGCTGCGCATCCACAGAGACACGGGCCCACACACCACCACCACCCTGTTGCCCGCTACTTGGCCGCCATTCTCCCCGCTTCTCACTAGACCATCTTCGTGTCCCTTTTCCCCTCCTGTGTGTGTGTGGGGGTGTGTGTTGCTATCCTCCCTCCGCCCCTCTGTCGCCTCCGTCTCGTTTGGCTGACGCGGCGGCACCACCACCGCCACCACGCGACCAGACGTTCACCACCACAGGAACTCAACAACAACCGCAAATAAATAAAGGGCGCGCATAGGCCTGTGCTATTGGCGTTTCCCTTCTCCTGTTGAATGACATCCGTGTTGATCTCCACCGCCGTACTCTCCCTCCCCCTCCTCCCTTCTCCTCCTTCGCTGATCTCCTCCTACCCTTGCTTGTGTCTGTGCGTGTGTGTGTGTGTGTGTGTGTGTGTGTGTGTGTGTGCTTGCCTAGTGAGTGCCACCTGCTTTCTCTCCCCCTGCCCTTCGTTTACCGTCGCTGTGCTGATCTCTTTCCCTTATTTTCATTGCTTCACGGGGGTTTTTGCCTGTTGTGGTGGTGGTCAACTCGTCGTTGGTACGGGTGCGTTAGCTTGTCTGTCTGTGGGCGGGTCGCTCTCATCGCTGACCTGGCGTGCACCCCTCCCTCTGCAACCATCACGCAGGTAGAGATACGTGTAGACTGGCTGTACAGTCCACTTCACCTGCTCGTCCCTCCCCCTCTCTCTCTCTCTCTCTTCGCTTTCTCTCTTGTCTCTGTCGCTGTCAAACCGTCGGTGTGTTTTCGCTTTCCCCCGCTTTATGTCTCGCAGTCCTGCTGACGTCTCCCTCCCCCCCCCCGCCTCCAACCGTCAACTGTCAACGTGACGTGCGCGTTTACCCCCTTTCTTGCTTGCCTCCTCCCCCCCCCTTCTCCTCCTCCGGTGCGCGTGTGCACGCGTGTTGTCATCTTCCACCACCACCACCACTACCACCGCCCCTCCCTCTGAGACGATCGACGGACAGCAAAGGCGGCTAAGACACCCTTCGCAGTCGTAAGCGTTACGGCGCTTCTCCTTGCACTCGCACAGATCTCCCACCACCACCACCACCCTCACCCCCCCTCCCCCCTGTCACTGTGAAGTGCCATCGTGGCGGTTGTGCTTCTGCATGGTATTTTCACACGCACACTCACGAAGCAGCGGCAGCACCAACGTGGTAGGGGAAGAGACGGCAACGGCAATGCACAGTAGTACGGCAAGCAGAAGCAAGCAAGCAAAGTGTCATCCTACAGCAGACGGGGCGGCAGCAGCGACAAGGCCTACGACGGCCGCGAGAAAGACCGTCTTCAAAATGCAGAAGACGTCGCCTGTAGTGGCTGCGACGTTGTCGTCACCCAAAACGCTGCAGGCGCCCAAGGAGCCCATCATTACCATCATCTCGAGTGACGGGGAGGCCTTCTCGCTGAGCCCCAGCAGCATCACCCACTCGCACCTGCTCGAAGGCGCCGTGCGCAGGTGGACGGAGGTCTATCAAGCAAACGTGCAGGTCCCGACCGGCACATTCGGCAGAGCTACAGGCGCGCTCTGCACCCCAACAGATGCAAGCAGCGATGACGCCACGGCGGATGACCTTGAGGAGACGCCAGATGAAAACTACATTGCCCGCTTCTACGAAGAAACTGCAAGTGATGTGACGGCGACGAGCGGCGTATTGGAGGAAGTAAATAGCAGCGGTGCTGCCGGCAGCAGTGTCGCAGCATTGTCGCTAGACAGAGGCATTGACGACGACGACACGACATCCAGGCACCGGCAGGAGCGCCCGCGTGTGATTCGAAAGGCATGCGCCCTATCCAATGAAGAAGAGGACGCGCATCACCCCAAGAGAGGGGCGACGTCGGTGTCGAGACGAGCCGCCGGCGATGCGACTAACAACGTGCGCGGTGTCGACAGCGGGGACACCGACTCAGACCGCACCGTCAGCCTGTTGCCGTCCTCTGCGGAAGGCTCTATGTCCAACACATCAAGCCCGCTCAAGTTGCACAGCAACGGCGGCACTCCCACGCGGTTCAGTGATGCGGTAGGGGTAGTAACCGAGGTGGCCGGAGCCGCACCCCCCAACCATGTGCTTCCCCCAGGCCCCCCCATGCGGATGCCGGCGTCACCGAAGCTGACAGCATCGTTGCGCCGCTCCCCTGCCGCACTCACCGCTCCCGCCAGCCGCGGATCGCGTCTGTCTCCGTTGGCGCTGTTGGATACTAACCAGTCGACACCGAGCGTTCTCAGCGGTGAGGAAGGCGAAGAAGGGGAAGAAGAACAGGGCAGCGGTGGGAGCGGTGCCGGTGCGGGAGGGGCTAAGCCACCTTCCCGTGACTCGCGCAACCTAGGAGATGAGGGATTAGACGACGTAGCAGTTACCTCGTCCTCCTACAGGTTACCGTCGCCGTCAGTGGGCCTTGCCACCATCACCGCCTCTGCAGTGCCGAATGGCCGAGGGCCGCCGCATCACAAGGACCCAGTCGTCTCAAGAACGGCCGCTTTCGCCTCCCACGCGCCCTCCTCGCCTGGTGGCGGCCGCAGCAAGAACCGTCAGTGCAGCAGCACCGTTGTCCAGGTCAGTGCAGCCGAGGCGGACGACCACTTCGATCAGACCGCCAAGGGAGATGCGTGTAAGACGGGCACCGCGGCGGCAGCAGCAGCGATGACCTCTACTGGAAGTGTTCGCAGTGGCGGCAGCCGTCCCAGCAAGCCCTCCACACCATCCGAGTGGAACTCTCCCAGTAGCTGCCACCAACGCACTCCGTGCATGACGGACGAGGACGACGTCGGAGCAATGATGAGCGAAGACGGAGTCGGCGCGAAGAGTAGCACTCCAACCAAGCACGGGCCAAGCCAAACGGATTGCGTTGGCGGCTCCTCACTTGTCAACAGGCCCCAGCCCGCTCCTGGAGCTGGAGGAGGCACCACAGCTCCTCTGCCGCCCCCGACAGAGCGCACGCCGCTGACCTCTGCCACACACTTCACCGCGTCAGCCGGTGCGGCCGCGATGGCTGCCCTAGCCACCAACACAAGCGGCGCCGACGCTGTGGCTGCAGACCCCCTTAAGAGCAGCCTTGTCTACGACGACGGCATTTGCATCACATCGGGCGCCATTGTGTTTGACCTCGTGCGGTCTTCCTCTCGCTGTGAGTCGCCGAGATCCAGGGGAGCTGCAGCCGCGGCGCCAGTCGCCAAATCGGTCGCTAGCGCCACCAGCGCACCACCCACAGCAACCGCTTCTACCGTCAGTATCCGATCCTCTACGCTGCTCGTGTGCATCAAGTACATGAAACACTTTGCAGAGACGGAGGCACAGGCAGCCGCTGATAAAGCCGCAGCTGGTAAGCACTGTAAACGCCGGCGCCGCAAGCTTCGGCGTAGCCGCCACGGCAATGGAAGCAGCGGGGATGACGACGATAACGACAGCAGCGCGACGGGCTCCTCCTCCTCTTCCTCAAGGGTCATATCAGGGTCCTCCTCGAACAGTAGCGACAGGGACGACCACAACACTGAGGAAGCTTCCACGGCCAGCGACTCATCCTTCAATCCAATGTCCATCGAATCGAGGTCAGATGGGGATGCGGCGGGGAAGGGCTCCCTAGCTGGCAACGCGCGCGGCGCCACACCCGGCACCTCGGCGTCGACTCCCGGTGGGCCCGCCGTCATTCCGGCGCCTCTCACAACACCGCTAGTGGCGCTTCTCTCCCCGTGGGAGAAGAATTTTCTCTACATGGACGTGCTTGGCGCACCCGAGGCGGTGCTCGCTGCAGCGGCCGCCATCTTAGACGTCTATCCGGACTTCGATTACGTCTCTCCGAGCATGCCCCTGGGAGACGCAAAGGTGAAGGCGGCTCTCATGACCCCGCCGCCACCACCGGAGGGGGTCCAGACGCTTATGGAAGTCATGGCTGCGGCGAAGCAGCTTCAGATTGACCCTCTGCACGCCCTCTGTGCCGGGTGGTTGGCGGACTTCGTGATTCGTGTTTCGTACGGTGCAGCGGACAACTTCGAGGCGGCGCACCTTATTCGGCAGTGTCTACGCGTGCCGAGTGACTGGAGCCGGCGGGAGACGGACTGCCTGAAAATCGAGAATGAGTGGCCGACGAACGAGGAGGCGGAGTAGGAAAAGGCTGACGGAAGCAAAGAATGGCAGAGCAAGATCAGAGGCAGCTGATGCCCCCCCCCTGCCTCCTCTCTCATGCCTCGGCATAACATTTCCCCTCACCACCCTCTCCCTTTTACTCGGCAGACTTATGTGCCCACCCATGCCTGTGAGTGTGTGTGTGTGTCTTCGTGTGTGTGTCTGCGCGTTGTGTGTGTGTGTCGTTTGTGCTTTGTCGCTTTTCTTTGTTTTTTTTTAGCTCGCAGGTGTGCGTGTTGTTTTCTTCTCTGGTGTGCATTTGTGCGAAGTCATGGGCCAACTGGCGCCCGGTATCGAGCAGCACAGGCAGGCGCGGCAACATCAAAGTCATCACATTTATGAAGAGGCAGGGCAGGAAGTCGCTGCTCTGCCTCTCTCTGGATCCTTGTCTGTCAGACCGTCCTCACGTCAACGGGCCGGCGGACGCACATGAAGAAGCGGGTAGCAACGTCCTTCTCTTCTCTCCCCCCCCCCGCCCCCTCATCCCGCTTCTCTCGGCTTCCCTTACACTGATCGTAGGTCTCGTGGCGCGTTGCTGTGAGTCTCTGCGCTGCACAGGGGTACTTCAGGTGTGCCCGTCCCTGAGAGACGAGGTGGTGAGAGGGAAAGGAGAGAATTGGCGCAAGAGGACAGCGCACTCGCTCACCCACCTCCCTCCGCTCTCTTTACTACCCCCGCGGTGTGATCTGTGTGCCGTACTGGGCCGGGCGCCGTCCTCCTCAGTTCCCCTATTGCACGGCATGAGGAAGTGCGCGCTTTGGAACACCTGCTGCTGCTGCCGCTGCCCCAACACGGTCACTGGACGATCTGTCACCCCCCCTCCCTCCCCTCCTCCCCCCACTGTGACGTTCGCTCTTCCCTTCGACTCGATCGCCTTGGAAGTAGAACCCTCACAGGCGCACACACACACGCACACACACTCACGCCACGCCTCTGCAACCCCGCCCCGGCGCCTACACCACTGCAGAAGATAAACATTCACAACTCCGTCATCGCTTTGCACGCAGCCATGTCGAATGAGGAAGTCTTCCGTATCACTAACGTCAGCGGGTACTCGGTGGAAATCCCGCTGGCGACGGCGAAGGAGCTGCTGGGTATGCTAGATATGGACCAGGTATTCCGCGCGGCACGGGCTGGTGCTGATGACACAGACGAGTCGGCGGACGCGGACGACTACGACGCGGAGCCACTGAAGGCAGAGGGAATGGAGTACAGCAAGGAAGTGCTCGACGTTGTTCGCTCGTACGCATTGCTCCCCTCCGATGAGCGCACAAACAACATCCCGCGTCCCCTCACGCAGGACCTGCGGAGCGTAGTGCACGCGGGAGAGATGGAACTGGTAGAGAAGGCGGAGAGAGAGGACTACCTCGTCGACCTGCTCAATTGCGCGCTGTTTCTGCGCTTCTCTCAACTGTCCGCGCTGTGCGCCGCCTACATCGCTGTCCGCATTGACGAGATCGCGAAGGCGGCACCGGACATCATGGAGGGCGCTGAGCGCATTCGCAAATTCCTGCACATGCAGAACGAGTGGACCGAGGAAGAAATGGGCCACCTGCGGCGCGAGATGGAGTACGCCAAGTCGGTGGACCCCAACGTGTACTGAAGGCGTCTGTTGTGTGGGTGCGTACGCCCTGAGTGAGCGGGTGTCGTTGGGGCCTGCCCATTCGCTCTCGTCGTCTTCACACAACTTTCTCTGGCCTTTGATCCACTTTGGACATTGCCCGAGCTGCCCCTGGGTGCTGAGGAGGAGGAGGAGGAGGAGCGAGATGCGTTGCACGTAAGTTCAGCCTCTGTGATCGTTGCTTGACTTCGATTGCTTGGCATTTCCTTTTGTCAGCTCGCCTCGCTACCAAGCCCTGCTGCCACCAAGACCCGTATCTTCCTCCACTCACCCACTCTACTCACCGACGCTCGCATCACTGCCCTACGTCCTCCCGCGTGTCTCTACTCTCCTTCGCCCGGTCCAGCGTCTGCGCTGTTGCTGCAGCAGCGTGTCTGGTGTCTGTAATTGAGGGTGGAAAGAACAGACGCGTTAAAAGGGAAGGCAGTGAAGTGAGTGCGTAGGGGAAGGGGGCGTAGGCTCCCCTCTCTCCAACTCACGTATCGGGCTGGTGATCTGGCGTGTGTCTGTGCACATGCCCCATGTTGTGTCCTCGTCTCTGCTGCTCCCCCCTCCCCTCCCTCCCACCTTCCCTCGTTCCTCGAGCGTTGTGGTCGCTTTTCTTCTGTGCCCCTCCCCCCTCTCCTCCCCTCCCTCCGCTTTATCGCTGAGTACCCCATGACGTGTGCACGACGATGTGGGCGTCCTAAAATACCCTTCCACTCCCCGGCAATGAGCAAGGGAAGGAGAGAGGGGAAAGTCGTGTCAAGGTGGTGGGAGGGCCTAGACGCACACACGAGCTGTAAGCAACGTGCCCGTGGTAGCCACATGGCTCAGCGTCCCTGTCCCGCCAGCCACCTGCTCATCTCAGCTCCTGCTCCCCTGTCATTGTCTCCCCTCTCTCTTCTGCTCTCTCTTTCTTTTGGGTGTTCTGTTCAACGTTTCGGGTGTGTGCCTCGTACCTCAGCCATCACTTTACGTAGGCAACGCTCGCAATGGTTGCGACGGTAGTGGTGGTAGGTGATTGCTGATAATCTGTTACTGATGACGCTCATCAAATGATGATGCGACAGGTGGTGTCGGGCTTCTGTGCACACACGGCTGTGTTGTCTCTCGCTTGCTTTTCCCTTGTCTTGCTCGTCTCGCTGAGACTCGCCTCCGCTTCTCCTTCAGCTCAAACTTTGCTTCTGCTCCACTCCCCCACTACACGGGCCTCTCGCACCGCATATCGCGTGGCCGTGTCAACGTTGTTTTCAGTGGGACCTTCTTGACAGTTTCTCATCTCCCACGCGCGCGCGCTCTCGCTGAGTTTTTCCCACGCCTCTCACTCACTTCATGGACTGCAGTACATCCCTGAAGAACGATGAAGCTCTCTGTGAGGGGTAGGCACAACTGCACGTGTGCGTGACTGCGGATGCGGATACAGAGGGAAACGATATTCGAGAGGCGGAGCGGAGCAGCACAAGGTGCGGTGCATGCGCCTGTGTCTTGTGTAGCCTAAATGCGGGAAGGACCATGGGCTGCAGGCTCGTATGGGTCTGCCATCGCACTCCCCCCTCTCTAGACGCCGTGCAGACAACACAAGGGGAAGGAGCCACATAACATCTTTAAGGGGGGAAGGGGGAGGGGCGAATTGTCTTCCTCACCTCCACTTACCTCTCCCTCCCCCCCTCCTCTCCCCCCTCCTCTCCTCTCCCCCGCTACTACGTTGGCCACCTCTCTGAGTTGTGCGCTTTTCGTTCCTCTCTTCTGCTGCGTGTGGTGCGGGACACCTCAGTGCGCGGTATCCCAGCCTCCTGTGCGCCCCTCCCCCCCCCCCCCACTCTGTGTGGGGGAGTCAAGCAGCCCTCCACCGCCACCCATAGCGTAGGGGGGAGAGCAGGGCGATGTATCGCTACGGATGTCGGAGGTCAGGTCCTGCAGGGCATCACGTCGGTACGGCCTGCGACAGTGAACACACTTGCACCACCCATGTGATGGGCGAGGTGTCGGCGTGGCTCGGACGTGTCTCTCGCCCGGCCCTCGCCGCCCACTGGTGTGGGGAGCCCTGAGCCACCTCGAGGGATGCACCAGGTGACGGCTGGCGTAATGAGAGGGGCGGGGAGGCGACCTGCTGAGCGGAGGTGGGTAAAGTTCGGGGTGGGGGGAGGTGCTCAGGTCACCGAGTGGGGCATTACTGTAAGGCGGGTACCTACGGCTGCTTCGCACCACGCGGATGGGGCCTGTGTGGCAGTCCCGGGGGGAGGGGGGGCTCGAGCGGTGCCCGGCTCGTCTTCTGCGGCAGAGAGCAGACGCGCTGTCGAGGGGAGAAAAAAACGAGTCGCTCTCCACCGACTCCCCTCGCAGTCCCGCCTTTCGCACCTTCTCTTTCCTTTCAGCTGAGGTATTGCGGATGCAACGTCCCCTCTGCCCCCACACGTGCACTTTCAACGTATCCATGTCGACCCTCGTCCTTCCCAACCTCTCTCTCTCTCCCTCTCCTTCTGTATCGGGCCCCCCCTCTGTGTGTGTGCTCGGAAGGGCATCGCACAGGGGGGAGGAAGGGAAGGAGGCGAAGGGGGAAGGCACAGAAGGAAAAGGGCGCCACGTTGTCTCGCATGGTGCAATAAATAGCACAAATGCCCATCGTACGGTCGTCGGCTCGCACCAGCGGAAGGTCGGAGTGGGCACCACAGCAGAGGCTGTATTGCTTGAGTCCTTCCCTTCCCTTCCCCATCACCGTACGCATATTTTGCTGCCCCTCCGCGCTATCCCCTCTTTCTCTCTCTCTCTCTCTGCTCCGCTCTCCCTTCACCTCGCCACTTCTTTGTGCCCACACATATATAAAGCTTCTCCAGTGGTCGAGCGTATGTCATCAGCTCCATTCTCTGTCGATCCGCCGGCGGCAGTGACTTTACGGCCTGGCGCGACTCAGCGAGCAGGGCCGACATCAGCGACGACTGCGGCGGCCAAAGCTGTCGGAGGCGGAAGCAGTCGGGCCCACCCGGTTCAGAAGGGAGCCGGGCGCAAGTTAGTGGCGTGCAAGGAGCTCTTCTTCGCCGGGTTTCCCTGCAGGGTGCCGTACCGGCGCCAAGCACCAACCGCCCCGAAGCCGTCCACTACGCCACCGTCCGTGGCCGCCTACTCGAAGGCGTTTGTGCGTGGCTTTTTCCAACAGTACGGTGCTGTGGAGGCGCTGTTCTACGACGAGGCGCGGGGTATGGGCAGCGTCGTGTTCGCCGATGGCGCCGATGCGGAGAACTGCTACCTTGCGGTGCACCTCTCCTTCATCGCTGCGCCCGACAAGGACGGTGGGATGGGTCACCCGACGTGGGAGCAGGACAGGCAGGGCGAAGCGCTGGAGGAGCGGCAGGCTCGCGTGCCGGATTGTCTTCTGTGCCTCGAGTTTGCGCATTGCTGCCCATTCGTGCACCCCTTCTTGCTGGCACGGGACGCCCAACTGGTGGGTGAGGAGAAGCACTGGGAGGTCCCGGGCGGCGAGCTGAGCCGCGCGCTCCTCCTCCATAGATTTCCGCTGCTGCTGCTGAACTCTGACTCGCGGCCGTCGGCTATGGAGCCGATGGTGCCCGTTGCGCCGCACGTGGTAGTTCGCTGGAAGACGGAGACCTCAGAGACCCCAGTGCCGTGCACCGAGGTTGTCGAGGACAGTGACAGAGGATACGATGCCGCTGCTCATTCGCCAGTGGCCACGCCATCGCTTGAATCGCGGCGTGTGAAGCGTGTTGGTCCGATCTTCCCTGGCCGTGGCATCGCGCCAGCTGCCATCGAAGAGGCGCTTTGGCAGATCCTGCGACCAGTCCACGTTGCCGCGCAGAGTGGGCGCGCGGTGACAGTGCTGGACATGTGGTGGGAGTACTACAACCTCTACGCACTTCACAAAACACAGCCTTCGGCCGACCGCATCGCCGATGACACCTTCCGCTACGCAGAGCAGTTGTCTCTCACTCAGGAGGTGCGGGAGGTGCAGCGGCAGAGTCGCGAGTACGCGCACGGCGACGAGGCGGCTGCACAGCTGGTCATGCAGCGGCTCATTCATGATAACCTCTACCACAGTGCCCTGTGCTACATCTATGTGAAGCAAAAGTTCAAGTACGACCCGATGTGGGCAAGTCTGATGCGCGACGTCTATACAGCGAAGGTGGTGCAGCGCGTGCAGGCGTGGCGGGCACTGGAGGCCGAGACGGCCGAGGCTGCCATGCAAGGCCAGCAAAGTCTCACAGAAGAGGGGTGCGTCAAGGGTAGAACCCACTCCGCAACGTCGTCGACAACGGCGACAAGATCCCTCGATACTCGTCGAGGCAGAGCAGTCAAGGCCGCCCTCGAGGCGCTCTACGAACCGCAGCCGACAAAGCAGGAGGACATAAAGGCGTTGCGTGAGACGGAGCGGCTGTGGCGCACGATGCCGCGTACGGAGGCGGCCGCGAACCTCATCGAAAATGTGAGGCTCCTGGAGAAGATCAAGCGCGGCCAGGTGGACCGAAACGGCCATGACAAAGTCGATACGCGGTCGCCGCTGCCGGCGCTGTCACCCGACAGCGATGACACGCAACCGTCCGATATGAACATCGAGTCAGCGTACCCGACCATGAGTGCCGCCCAGCGAGACGAGAAACTCTACTTGACAGTGATGCAGAACGTCGACGGCTATGTAGCGAGCGGGACGGCCGAAGAGCTGGTGAGCTTGTGTGAGAGTCCGAAGCTATTCCGGTACGTCAAGGGGCATATCGGGTACGAGGAGGCGCACCGACTGCCTTCCTACTGGCGTGCCTACATCAACGCGATGTGGGTGCCTTTGATTGCTTTTCTTCTCCTGGGCTTCGGCACGCATTACGTTGTGGAACGGCTGGGCATCAACGAGGCATATGAGAAAGCCGTTGCAGAGCGCAAGCATCGCGAGTCGTACGAGCACCTGCGCGACCTGGTCAACAAGCAGCGAGCCTTTCTCGACCAGCATGGCGCGGACGGCGTACAAGTCAAGACAGCGCTGCAGATGATGAACGAGACGATAAGGCGTACGTCCGAGGCGGCAGCGAAGGCAGGTAGGAAGTTCCACATAGAGCTTAAGCAAGATCTCTGAGCCGTCTTCCTCGGTCTCTCTGCTGTGGAGAAATACATCCTGCGTTGCTTCAGTGGATGGCAAAGAGGGGCTGTGTTTGGGGCTGTCACAACCCACGAGGACGCTATTGCGCTTTTTCGCTCACACACATCCTTCCTCTTCTCTTTCTCGTCTTGTGCCTGTGACCACGTTTGGTTGTTGTTTGCTGATGTGTGCGCGTGGATGGGTGGGTGCGCAGTGAGGCCCATTGTGTTTAATGCTTTCTCTTGTTGATGTGAATATGCGGGCGTGTGTGTCCCTCAGCAGTCCCCCCCCCCTTCGCTCCTTTGCCTCCCCCATTTTGCACGCACACACACACACCACACACACACACGTGCACAGACGAACCGAGTGCCTCCGCTCTGCTTAACAAACAAGTGGGGTGGGTTCCGACGCCCCGCCATCGCGTCTGTTGCCACGACCGCGCATTATTTTACTTTCGTCTTCGCACAGCGGAAGCGGGTGAGGGCAACCGCCTCCGCTGTGTCCCCCTCACACGTCCCCAATGTGCTCTTCTCTGCATCCTTGCGGCCTCTTACGTGCGCACACGCACCCTGCGCTGTGGCTCTGCTGCTCTCGTTTCTCCACTTCACAGTAGCCGCAGCCTTTGCGGTGACATTACATACAGACGGTTGCTGACAACGAAGAACTCGTTGGCTCACCTTTTCCTGGTGAGCGCCCCACCGCACAGTACTCCTTCGTTTTTTTTTTCGTTTTCTGCGTGCTGCTTTGCTTTTGGCTGCTCTCCATAACAGCGCAACGACCGAGGAGAGGATGCCGCCTCTGCATAGCCGCGCGACGCGGCAGCTCGTGAAGGAGCGCAACAAGGTCGAAGGCCCACGCTCGCTGCACCGCGGTATCCACTATCAGGAGAACGAAGCCCATGCTTTGTCCTACATGCAAAACACCAGAAAGAAGCGTGCGGATCACCGCGATTTGCTCGTCCACCACCAGCGAATCAACGAGGACCTGCAGGACATCTACGCCCGCACGGCGGCGCTGCACTCCGGCGACATGACGATGGAGGAGCGCATCGAGGAGAACTGGAAGCAATTCGAGCGCATTGGCGGTAAACGACCTGTCAACGTGCGCACGCGTACCCAGGACACTGTTCTCTGCGCGAACCAAAGCTCTGTGCCCTATGCGGAACGACTGGCACAGGTGTCACAGCAGAAAAAGGAGCTGCGCGAGCGCGGCGCGTGGGAGCGGCTGACTCATGGTGAAGCTGTGGATTACAGTCAAGGTAGTGCGCTGCACGCAGCCAAGGACAAGCGGGTTCAGATGTTTCAGCGTCGTCAGCTCCGCCGCGCGCACCTGCTCCGGCGTGTTGGTGACCCGACACCTTTGAAGCAATCCGGTACGTACGACATGAATAGTGGCACACTTCAGGTCTTCAACAAGACCATTCGCAACGTACAGCGTGAGGTAGCACACGACGCTCGCATTGCAGAGGTCCGGAAGCGCCGCAAGGGTAGTCGTAGCCAGTGGGACCTCAACGAGGGCGGCAACGTGAACCGGCCAGATCAAGACGTGCTGCGGTACTCACGCGACGGGGAACTCGGCCCGCGACGAAAGGCGGGTGGTGGCCGCCGAGGACACAAGCGAGGACGAGAGGAGTTGTGAGTCTTTGAATGGCGCATCGCTTTCCTACCCAACCTTTTTGGTGCTGCCGAGGTGTGCGTCAGTGGGGAGAAGCGGGTGGGATTGACGGTGCTGGACATCGGAAGAAAACTGCTGCTTGTTTCAGCGCCCCATGCTGACGCCCCCCTCCCCTCCCCCCACACACTCCCTCTTGCGCTTCTTCTTCCCCCACCCCACCCCCCTCACCCCCTCATTCTTTGCTCTGATAAGAACATCACGCCCGTTTAAGAGTACGCAGCGCGCGCGCATAGCAGTAACGCACATAGCACGAAGAGGAGATGGCGGTGCGTCGATGCGTGTGCCCGTGTACAGCTCGTTACAACGCCTACAAAATGGAGGATGCGCTTGGAAAAAGAGAACAGTGCCCTGGACCTGCGGCGCCGCTGTGGTGGTGATGATTCCGGTCCGATGCTACGGAAGGCATTCCACAGGCTACCTCTCACTCGTATGTACATGCGTGTGTGTGGGGGAGGTGTGGGTGTATCGGTGATGTGTTTGACCACATGCAGCCGTGCTCCTATCCGTGCCTCAGCTCCCTCCTCCCTCCTCCCTCACTCCCCCTCCTTCTCTCTCTCTCCTATCGCAAATTCCGGCGCTCCGCACAGTGAGCGATACGGCGAGGTCTGCCTCAGCGAACAACAGAAAAAGGAAGAGGTGAAAATGGCAGCCGCCAACTCACGCGTGTTCTTTGATGTGAACTTCATTTCCTTTCACGACGACAACCTCCCTGGCACTGCCATCACCGACCCCAAGAACCCCACGTCGTTTGTGCTCACCACGGGGGGGTTCCCGCAGGAGGTGATTCTGCAGACACGCGCCTCCTCGGCGAAGATCTCGAAGCTATCCGTCACCCTGAATGACGCGAAGGATATTCTGGTTGAAAGGTGCTGCGGGGAGACGCCGACGGCGTTTGAGGTCATCGCAGAGCGCACCCTTGCTCGCGGCTCTGTCGTGGGCAGCAATAGCAGCACCGGAGCAGAGGCGGCGGCCGGTAGCGTTGGCGGTCCGCAGACAGAGACGTTCGACTTAGACCCCGAAGGCGCGGGACGTGACATCCGCTTTATCCGGCTCACCATTCAATCCGGCTACTGCGAGTTCGTCGCAGTCTACAGCATTGATGCGTGGGGAGAGGAGTCCCAGCAGCGGATTGCCGTGCTTCAGAGCAAGCCTGAGATCGTGATGTAGAGTTGGCCACTGTTGCGCCGGCATAGGGGTGGAGTTGGCCGAGCGGACTCGCGTGCCGTTAGTTGGATGCCCGACCCACACAGACACGGGCGTTCTCGTAGAGCGGGCCCCTGCGTAAGTCGCCTCCCCCCTCCCTCCCCTCCTCCTTCATGCGCTCCTCACGACGAGATTGAGGCGCGACCCACCACACGAGCGCAGAACGACGGGAACGGCGGCGCTCACACAAATGGACAAAGAGCCGGCCGCGGTGAAGGCAAAGGAAGGACGGTAGAGGAGGGAGATGCGCTCCAATAGAGTAGCGTGTGTGTGTGTGTGTGTGTGTAACGGCCCTG
The DNA here is from genome assembly GCF_000755165.1 of Leishmania panamensis. Classification (NCBI taxonomy): domain Eukaryota; phylum Euglenozoa; class Kinetoplastea; order Trypanosomatida; family Trypanosomatidae; genus Leishmania; species Leishmania panamensis. The sequence goes on along the minus strand of NC_025888.1, from coordinate 442,200 downwards.
AAAGAAGAATAACAGGAGGGCAGCCGCTCTTCACCTTTCACCAACTCCCCCCCTCCCCCTCACACACACGCACGAGTGTTGAACACGTCCGGCATGCGCAGAATGCAGGGTCAAAGAACTGAAGCAAGGAGAAGAGGTACCAGAGAGAGTCGAAAAGGGGAAAGGATGCGAGATAAACCTCGACGCCGCCTTTCTCGATGCTCACCCGAGGGTACCCTCCATGACCGTGTATGGTCGCCTCGTGGCACCGATCTGATGCCCAAGACCCCAGGCGCGGGGAGATGAAGGAAATGAGGCGCGTACCAGCATCTGTCTCTCGTAACGATGTACCTCCCGCCCACATTCGATTAAACGCTGCGCCAGTGTGAGAAACAGAAGAGGTTGAGGCAAAGTCTTCCACCGGTGGGATCGAACTGACAATGCACTGCAGACGCGCGCGCTCTCCTTCCTCTTTGGCTCCCCTATTCTCTCTCATGTTCTTTCTGCGTCTTCTCGGTCTCTCCATCCATCCACCTCACCGCCACCACCACTCCGTCATTACCGACCTCACCGCCCATCGGCGATGTACGATGCCAACGTGCATCGGAGTCCGGTGCACACGCACGGCATCCATCGTTACCTGCGTTGGGCGAAAGGCCCACACAAACCCACCACGAACAGAAATGACATCTATTTTGGATCCAAGGCAGCCCATTGAGCCCCTCCAGCGGGCGATGATGGTGGCCAAAGACAGCACACTGGCTACAGCAATGTTGAACGTCTTTGGCGGCTATATCATGGGCTTCGGTTTCTCGCTCTTCGGCTCTATGATCTCGGCTGAGACAAGCACGCAGGCGATGGGAACGGCAGACTTCTTCCGGCATAGCCTGCGCAGCGCTCACCGTCTCGCCGGCAGTTTCGCCTTCTTCGGTTTCTTGTTTGGCGGCATTGAGGTGGCGTTAGAGAAGCGCCGCGGCCGCAAGGACCAGTGGAACCCGACTATTGCAGGCGCTATCATTGGTGGCGGGTATGGGTGGCGCTCGTACAAGTACCCCGGCCTGGCTGCCGGCATCGTGGGCGGCGCGGCCTTTTCTTTGGTGTTTGAGAAGATGTTGGATGCAATGGGCATGGCCCAGCACTAAGCAAGCAACGGCACGTAACGAGCAGCGCAGAGGAAATAGGAAATAGAGCGATGTGTATGCCAGGGAGAGAGAGAGGCGTGCGTAAGGGGAGAAGGAGGAGAGGGTACACACTCCATCCCTGCTGGATCTCCGGCATTCCTGCCGTCTTGATGGATCTGGTGTTCGCGGACTGCATCGACGTAGCCACCCCGCCCCACCCCACCCGGTGTTTCTCCACTCGTGCTCTCTAACACGGGAAGGGGCGCTAACACACTCCCACTCACTCGCTCACAAAATTAGGGCGAGAGAAAACCGCAGGAGGGACGCACGACTGAGGCATCATCACACCCTACTCACTCACACCCATACACACACACACACACACACGCACGCACACGTACACACAGGCCACCACAGAGACAAGAAAGCCTTTCGTCTTGTCGCCTGTCTCTGTCTGCCGTTGCCGTCCCTCTGCCTCTCGCGCGACTGGATTATGCCTCCCCCCGTCCCCCTCCCCCTTCGATAACTCTCTGGTGGGCTGGCAAACGAAACACCGAGGAGGAGGAAGGGCAGCGGGATAGGATGGTGAAGGGGTAGTGAGCAATGGATGTGTGTGGATGTGCTTGTGCCTCTCCTCCTTCTCTCTTGCTCTCCACCGTTTCGGCGGCTGTGAACTGAACGCTCTGATAGCGCAACGACGTCCTCAGCAACGGGGGTGGAGAGGATGATTTGGGCTGTCAGCACTATCTGTCTGCATCAGCACAACTACCCCTTCCCCCCAGGTTGGCCATATGAGGAGGCGGCTGACCGTGGCTTTGCGCTGCTTTGCAGCTGTCCCTGAGGTATCCTCTTTCCATCTTTCGCCCTTTTACCCTCCCCAAACCCACACGACATGCTAATCTCTAGTGTCCTTCCCTCCTACCCTCTCTCCTGACTATCCTCTCGCCTTCCCCCTTCACACACCCACGCATGCACCCCTGGACAGCCTCATTATCCTCTACACTGCACACGCTCCGGGCCTTTAAAAGGCGTCACTTACGAGTGTTTCAGGACATCTGTCGTTCTCCCCTGCTCCACACTCAATCGCCTACCTCCCCATGCTTCGTCGTCTCCCCACTGGGTGGGCGCTGCGTAACGGCGCTGGCGTCACTACCATGGCCGTCGCTGGCGGCCTCTCCGCCAACCCGAGCACCTTTGCCTGTAAGGCACCCCTTCTACAGCCGGCGCGCTGGGCCTCCTCCGACGCTGCGGCGCCCACGCCCGTCATTCCACAGCGCCATAACAGTAGAAGCAGCAGCGTGCAGGGCCAGCGCGGGAGGCGTGACGACCTGCCGCCGGCCTTCGACGTTGTGCACTGGGACGATGCGAACATCACTGCAGGCCACCTGCTGCGTGTGGCGTACCGCGATGGCTTTATCGTTCTGGATTACCACCGGCAGCGTAGCGCCACCTCTGCACTTCGTGAAGATGGCAGCCGCGCAGTAAACCCGAACCGCGCGGAGAGGGTGGTGACAGTGACCCTGCCGCCTGTGTACGCGGCGCGCTTTCTCGGGGTGCTGGAGGAGCGCATGAGCAAGCTCGAGGTGCAGTCGCGTTTCACAAAGGCCTCTTTTCTCCCGAATACAGCGAAAGGAAAGCACCACTACACCCTTCACTGCACATCGATGAAGCCAACCACTGGCCAGATCCAGACAGCAGACGGCGCCGACGTGCATGAGGAGACGGTGGAGTGGACGGTAGAGTTTAACGCGGCGGAGTCCCTCATGCTGCACCGCTTTCTCACCCAAGCCCTTCATTACAACACGGGCTTTTCCCGCAAGGTGTAGGGAGGGCAACGAGACACGAGGTAAAACGAAAGGAGGGACACTGTCAAGACGTGTATGAGTCTTAGCTGTAGCGCAGTACTGAGAGAGATCGAAGCGGGCGCTGTTATAGGGTTGGTTCCGTGTGGGCGTGCAGGCTTGTTTGGCGGTGAGATGCTGGCGGGGAGGCACTTCGTGGGGGGGAGACGCCCCTCATCTTTTGCCTGTGTGTACGTGATGTAGTAAACGTACGCCGTGTTGGTGCTTCCCACTCTTCTTCTTCTTCTCTCTCTCTCTCGTGTATGTGTGGGTGTGGATGTGTCTACCAGAGAGTGAGCGTGGTCCCTCTCCCCCCCCTCTCTTCACTACCTGAGAGGGCAGGGTGCTCCCGTATACCACTTCCGATGAGTTCAGCATCCACATCAGTACGCATAGATGCCGATGCATGCAGCCGAGATGAGCTTGGAGGTTGAAAACGAACAGAAAATAGAGAAGTAGCAGAGGAGTGCCCATCCATCATTTGATCAGCTGTCGTGTGGGGGTGGGGGATTTCTATCGACGCACACCCACACACACACACACGCACGCACACAGCTCTACTCCCTTCTCGTGTAGAAGACGGAGGAGATGTGCGTGTTTATGTAGCGGTGAGAGTGCCATCGACAGGGGGGGGGGGCGACGGCGTTCCCGCGTCGTCGACCTCCTGTTTGCTGTTTTCTATTTCTCTTTTGGTATTCAAGTGAGCAACTTTGTGCGTGGTCGGGCTTAGAGAGGCACTCCTCGCACATACGTACGTACACTCACAGGCACACGTGTGGATGTCAGCTTCTTCAGTTGCTTCCTTGCTACGTGCATCTCCACTCTACCTTTATTCTCGCCGCTCTCTCCTCCTCCTCCTGCCCACCCGCCCGCCGACACCTGCAGCTACCACCAGTACTCTTTCTGTTGCATCAAACTGCTCTCAGGCCCCATCGCCATCACATCAGTATCGTCTTGTCCACGCCGTCTCCTTCAACCTTCACCGCACAATGTTTCTCTTTCGCCACAGCGCCGAGCCGAAGGAAAATGACGAGGCGCACCACGACCCGGTCGACAACGCGATAAAGCAAGAAGAAACCGCTCTCGCTGCACCTGACGAGCACAAAGCCTCAGCGGAGATGGCCGGCAACGACGCCTTGCATGAAGTTTCTAGCTCGGCGGACTCGTACGAGTCCCCGGAGAGCGCACGGAACCCCTCGCGCGAAGGTACAGTGCCGCCGCCCGATCTGGGTGATATGATGGAACACCCGTATCAGCACCACGAAGACGATGTGGAGGCAGATGTGGCAGCCGCTGTCCCGGCTACCTCAGCACCAATGCCAGCCAACGGCATCTCGACACTTCCGATGCCGCGCACCTACAACGCCGCCCCTCCGACTGCGGTGAACGGGAACGGCGTGCAGCGTCATGACAACCACTCGTACAACTCACGTGGTGCAGCGCCGTCGCCGCGCTCGACCAGCGGCATCAGTCGTGGTCGCTCCTACTCGCTCAGCGGTCTCAGCGCCGCTGAGCTGGCGGATGTGTACGATCAGCAATACCGTCGCTGCTCATCTGTCGTCAGGTCCGCCCGCTCCCTCGTGGCACGGCGGGCCAGCTCTGTGAACGGCGTGGTCGGCGTCATGGATGGCTTCGGCACGTCGGCCAGCAGCCGCGGCAGCCCCATGACCGAAGAGGAGTGCATCGCAGTGGAACGAATGATGGAGAACGAGTACCGCCGACAGGAGGTGGCAGAGCGCATGACGCAGTACGCGCTCGCGCGTGAGTCCATCATTGTCAAGGAGGAGCTCGCTCGCGAGAAGGCCACGTACATGCGGCGCATGCACATGGATGCAGAACTGCACGCGCGACTGGAGAAGAGCGGCCGCAACCGACAGGAACGCATGGCCGCCGCGGCGCAACGTCGACAGGAACATGAGCAGGAGCGGCTTCGTATTCTCTACGACTCGATGGCGGAGAAAGACTCTCGCTACCACTTTCACAATCCGTACGCGATGATGGCTGCGCAGCGCCGCTACAGCGTCGAGGTGCGTCACTCCGTCTCGATCACCCCGCAGCGGCGGGCCTCCTCACCGTTCACAATAAAGAGAAATGGGAACTCCCTGACGAGCCCCCGCACGAACGAGGAGGTGACAAACGGTAATACGGACGACCGCCGCACCTCGTCTCCAGTCACAAGGGCTCGTAGCACTAACCCGCGTATCGACCAGTCGAAGCCACTCAAGTGCCTGCCGCTCGATGCCTGGAAGGTTCCAGAGCAGCCGCGTAAGAAGTCACCCAAGAGAGACAGCTCCACTGCTCGCCGGGCTCTGTCGCCAAAGGCCTGGCGTGCTGCGGTGGTGCCCGATCACCCGCGCCACTGGCACTAAGACAAGCGTGCAGCGCACGGGCAGTGCTGTTCAGAGATGCCCTGCACTGTTGTTTTACTGCCGTGCACTAACGTTCGTTTCCCTTGCGTCCCCGCTGCCTGACACGGGGCTACTGTGCTTTTCTCCTTCCTGTACTCCAGCGTGTTTCTACCTGGACCTGTGAAAGACGCTCTGAATGTAGTGTGGTGGCGCTGGGGGGGGGGGGTGATGCAGCCGGTGTGGTGAAAGCGAAATATGTGAGCGTGTGGGTGCTGAACTCGCCAGTGACGACAAAAGGCCCTCGCTTCGTTACGATAAAGCCCCTTCCCAAAACTCTTTCTTTCTCCTACACTCCCTTCCCCCTCGTGACGCATCCTCAAAGACGTCTGTGCCCGTGGGTGGGTGCATGAGTGCTTGTGGGTGCGTTAGTCTTTGGCTCTGTTCTCTCTCTCTCTTTGGGAGCGAGGAGGGAGAGGGAGTGTGGTCTGGAGTGCTTTTTTTCAAGCGGTGGTGGCGTGTTGTCCTTCTCCCTGTGCGTCGCGGACGTCGTGCCGCTCTTCCAGGCTTATTGCCCTGCTAACTTATTTCCTTCCTAGCCTCTCGATGAGAGTGGTGACTTCATTGCTCTTCTTGCCATCATTGTACTCTCTTCATCATTCCTTCCTTCTTCTGCGTGTTGCCCCCCCTCGTATTTTTCACACAGCGGCACGTGTGTGGTGGAGTGGTATACGTGTGTTGCGTAGACACGGTGGATGCTACTACTGCTGTTCCTTTGCTGTCGATGACTAGAGAAGTCACCCACACATTTTTTCACCCTCACACTCACGCACCCCCACATCGATATGGGTGAGTGTGAGGGTGAGGGGGTTGCCGTTGCCTCTGTTTTTGTTCTCAGGGAGTTTTCTTGTTTTTGTTTTTCCCACTTGTCTTCTCTCTCCCCCTCCCCCAACCTTCCTCATGACGTAGGGACACCTCAGTGCGCGGTATCCCAGCCTCCTGCGCTCCCCTCCCCCACTCTGTGTGGGGGAGTCAAGCAGCCCTCCACCGCCACCCATAGCGTAGGGGGGAGAGCAGGGCGATGTATCGCTACGGATGTCGGAGGTCAGGTCCTGCAGGGCATCACGTCGGTACGGCCTGCGACAGTGAACACACTTGCACCACCCATGTGATGGGCGAGGTGTCGGCGTGGCTCGGACGTGTCTCTCGCCCGGCCCTCGCCGCCCACTGGTGTGGGGAGCCCTGAGCCACCTCGAGGGATGCACCAGGTGACGGCTGGCGTAATGAGAGGGGCGGGGAGGCGACCTGCTGAGCGGAGGTGGGTAAAGTTCGGGGTGGGGGGAGGTGCTCAGGTCACTGAGTGGGGCATTGCTGTAAGGCGGGTACCTACGGCTGCTTCGCACCACGCGGATGGGGCCTGTGTGGCAGTCCCGGGGGGAGGGGGGGCTCGAGTGGTGCCCGACTCGTCTTCTGCGGCAGAGAGCAGACGCGCTGTCGAGGGAGATGTATTAGCCCCTTTCCTGTCCTCTTCCATTCCCCTCATTTCACCCCCACTCCCACGTATTTCTCTGCCTGGGCGTCGTGCACTGTTGGAGACAGAAGAGGGGGGCCTTTTACTTTCGCTGATGCCTCTGTCTTCGCCTCACGCACGGTCGAGAAGGTAACCGCGTGGCTGGTGGTGATGGAGCAATGTGAGAATGGAAGAGGAGGGAAGGGGCACTGACATGGTGATCTGCCATTAAGCTCGTTGTTTCTGCACGCTACTGCCGCTACGCCATGCCGCGCCACCCCTTCCCCATGTCCTCTCTCTCTCTCTGTCTCTTCGAACGTCTCTCTTGCGCTTCATATTTGTGCTCTTTCTTCATGGTGGTGTCTGTATGTATGTATGGGTGTGTGTGTGTGTGTGTTTCAGCTTGCTTGTCGTCTAGGAAGCTCCGCTCGCCATCCTGACGCAGTGAGCACGTCACACACTCCAACGCACGTCATCAAAGAAGTTTATTTCCCTTCGTGCACTTCTCTTGCGCTGTTGTTTGTTCACCCTCTTCTCCGGAGAGTGTAGGCGTGTGCGGGGACGTGGTGGGGGGTGGGGGGGGCGGTCTCCTTCCCATTTGCTTCCTTGTCTTGGGCTCATTGACTCACTTCATGCGTTTGGCCATCCTCCCCCCCCCCGACTCGACAGGCCCCGCTCTCGTCACGACCCCCTAAAGGCCAGATCGAACTTACCAGGTGAAGGCGGAGGCACTGGCATACACACGCACATACACCACAGGGACGCACAGCGGGCGATGCAAGTCGGAAAAAAAAAACCCACCACCATCACCTGCACCTCCTTCACCCTCTTCTTATCACCACCACATCAGCGTACCCTGACTGCGGCTTTTCAGCGAAGTATCCCCCAGTACGACGGAAGGGGAATCAACGGTTCGATGATGTACAGCGACGGAACGGGGGTAGAGGAGAGAGGGGGTTAGGTGCAGGAGGTGAGGATCAACGCGACCGGTGTTGGTTGATAATACAGTACGGATGCTCACATACACGCCTCTGCGCAACACGGCCGCGTCGTCGCTCCTGCGCTCTCTACACATAGATGCACGCACTGAAGTGCAGATATCTGTTTGGGCTCCACCCTGCCATCCTCTCCTTCTCCCTCTCCCTCTCCCTCCCTCCCTCCCTCCCTCTCCCTCTCTCTCTCTCTCTCTCGCACTGCTCTCACACTCCCACCACCCCCGCTCCGCTCCTGTGGTAAACACACCAGCACACGTAGATACACCAGCAACGGGCCGCCTTTTAGATCCGCTTCTCACCGCCCCCGCGCGCACACAGCAACCACATCGACACACACACACACGCACACGAGCAGAAAGATGAAGAAGGGTGCCGGTACCACTAGTGGCAACTGTGCCGGTAGCAGTGCAACCTCTGCCACGGCGCCGCGTGAGTCCTCACCGATGGCAGCGATCCCGACCAACACGGCAGCAGCGATGTCATCGGGAAAGGGCGGGAAATCTTCTCTCCAGGCCCGTAGCCCGTCTGGTAGTCCGTTGCCGAACGTCGAACTGGACGAAACCACCATCGCCCTCATCAAGGAGAATGAACAGATGCTCCAGGCCATCACGGCGCTGCAGCACGAACTTGACAAACAGCAGGGGCGTCTCAACGACGCCGAGGAGGCGCGGATGAGCCTCGCCGACGAGGTTGCCGAGCTGCGCAGCCAGCTGGGTCTGGCAACGAGCGAGGTAACAACATCGACAGGCAAGGTGCTCAACTACAAGACGGCCTTCACCGACCTGCAGCACGCATTTGATCAGCTCAAGAAGGACTCGGACGCCACGAAGGAGAAGCTCGAAGAGGCTACGAAGCGGGAACGGCTGCTTATGCAAAACGCCTCCAACACGGCGCGGCAGCAGAGTCACCTGAAGGAGTCATTTGACTTGGTGACGCTCGCCCTGAAGATGCCGAACTCCTTCCTCGTCTCCATTCAGCGAATAATGGAGAAGTTGAATGATCCGGCGCTGCGCCCGGCAGACCGGCAGCGCAAGCTGAGGGACGACATTGACCGACTCCAGGCGCAGGTGGCAGCGTACAAGCCAGACGTATCAGCGGCTGCGGCGCTGGTAGACGGTGTGCCGAACGTGGACATTCCAATCCGGCAGTGCGCATACGCCTTCTTGGCTGTGGTCATGACGCTGCTGAAGAACGAAGTAGACAAGTAGTCGAGCCTGGCGTACAGGGAAAGAAAGGAGTAAACGGCTGGTGGTGGGGGAGGGGGGAAGGGGGGGGAGTAATCGTCGCAGGGGAAAACACCGCCACGTCTCGTTCTCCACCCCTCCCCATTGCGGCCGCAAGTTCAACTGTCACCTGCGAAAGGCGTTCATGGCGCCGCCGTCGCACCTTCCTGCCTGCCTTCTCTCCCACCCATCCACCCACCTCCCTTATCCCGATTGCCATAGTCCTTCTCACTAGAGAAGGAGCAAGTGACATAGAGGCGGGAGGCGTATCCACCGATACGCACCCTTCACCATTGTAACCCGCTATCACCATCGCCCATTCCAAACAAGTGCAAAGGAAATGAAGATGAAGGACGCAGTGAACAGCGAACGCTTTAGACTGGGGGGTGAGAGAGTGCTGAAGCACTCCTCTCTCCTCATTGGCGGTGACATCGCCGCCTCGTTCCCCCTCCCCCACGAATGGTTGATGACTTTCACTCTACTGCACATACACATGAACACACGCATACGCATACGCCTCAATATACACACATGTACGCATGTTGAGGCGTATGCGGTGGTACTCCCAGAGTGCATGTGTCGGGCATTGATCTCTCTCCCTCTCCCTCTCTCTCTCCATCGTCGATGGCCCAAAAATCGGGAGAAGTCGAAAGAGAAGAGGGGCAGCAGCCTCGAGAATGTCTTGCGAGATGAGCACTGAAGCCCTGCAAGGTAAGTAGAGGAGGGCGAATATGTTCGTGTGGAACCAACACACTCACACAGAGAGAGAGAGAGAGAGACAGAGAGACAGAGACAGAGACGCCCGCCGATATATACACACTGGCGCGTGCAAGGATACCTACACGCACACCACTTTCTTTTACTGACCACGAAAACAAACCCCCACAACAACGGCCACAGCAGCGCCGACGGAAAGGCACCACAAAGCAAGCTGGACAGGAAAGTGGAAAGGGGGAGGGGGAGAGAGGAGATGTGTTACATTTGAATGCTGAGCTTTACGTGACAGGTCACAAGGTCGTGCCTCTGCGCCTCTCTCTCTCTCACACGTGCATTCCCTGCTTGCTGATGTCATTATCCGCGTGATCGGTCATCCCCGTTTCGTACGTGCGCACGTTGACTTGTAATGCGTCCATGCGTCTGGGCATGTATTGGTGAACGCACTTTCCCTCCTCACCGCCTGTCTCTTTGGCATGCACCTTTCCAATGCCCTTCACAGAGCTAATCCCAGCCTCTTTTCCTTTCTGTTGTTTACTCTTGTCGTGCGTGTTTCGGTGTTGCCTCGCTGCTGCTCTTGTACATATGCCGCCTTTGCCTCCTCACCCACCCACTCACCCACCCGCACCACAGAGAGAGAGAGAGTTGTTAAGACAAGTGAAGCACGAGTAGCTCCGCACCCATCATCAGCACTGACGTTTCACACAGCTTAGGACTGTGCTGCCAATGGTAAAGAAGCACCTTGACGCGTGCGAGTGTCTCTTCCTGTCTCTGTTCAGCTCTTCCACGCATTCCCCTCTCCCCTAACAATATCTGCAGTGCGTGCTGCCGCATCTCTTTCGCTTGATACGTCGCTCCTTGCACACACACACACACACACACACACGCGTCCACCTTCACATTCCTCACCGTCGCTACGGGATTTGTCCTTCCTCCTCCCTCTCCTCTTCCCCTCCCCCTCCCCCTCCCCCCCGCGCTGCGCTGGGCGGCGCGGACGAGATAACGCGCTGGTTTCGTGTGCTGCACAACAGTGCGGGAAGGCATCCAGCTACTTCTATAGGCAGCGTGTCTGTGTGTGCGGGGGGGCGACGACACTGCCACTTTCATCCACCACCAGTCGTTGCACTGCTCGCTTACCTCGCCTCCCTCCCCTCCGATCCGCGAAAGCGATGCTGCACCCACCTTGCACCCCTCCCTGTCCCCATTTCCTCCTGTCTGAATGGTCTCCTCCTCTCTTGCCACGCGCGCTCTCGATCCCATCACGCGAAAAAAAACACGTGGGTGTGTGCCTCTGCTGACTGATCTGCGCATAGTTCATTCAGCTTGCCATCATCCTTCGCTCCTTTGTGTGTGTGTGCGTGCGTGTGCGTGGCCGCTACGACCTCTTCGCTGTACGTAGCAGGAGCACCTTCTCTTCCACAGACACACACACACACCCTCTACCCCCCCCACACACACACACACACACATTCTCTCGAGTCATTGCCATGGCCGAGGAGGATATTGCGGACTTCACCCTCGATGACGAGAACGTCATCGACACGGACCAGGGACTCGCCAAGCAGGACTTGAGCAAGATCAACCTCGATGAGCTCAACGTCGACACCTTCGAGGTCATGTCGCGCCAGGCCACCATCAACGTCGGCACCATCGGCCACGTCGCGCACGGCAAGTCCACCGTTGTCAAGGCGCTCAGCGGTGTCAAGACGCAGAAGTTCCACCGCGAGGCCGTCATGAACATCACCATCCACCTTGGCTACGCCAACGCCAAGGTGTACCAGTGCGAGACCTGCCCGCGCCCCACGTGCTACCAGGCCTACCCGTCCTCGCAGCCGGACAGCACGCCGTGCCCCAACTGCGAGAAGACCATGACGCTGAAGCGCCACTTCTCCTTTGTCGACTGCCCCGGCCACGACGTGCTGATGGCAACCATGCTGAACGGCGCCGCCATCATGGACGCCGCCCTGCTGCTCATCGCCGCCAACGAGTCCTTCCCGCAGCCGCAGACGCTGGAGCACCTCGCGGCGGCGGAGATGATCGGCGTCTCGTCGCTAATAGTCCTGCAGAACAAGATCGACCTTGTCAGCAAAGCGCACGCGGCGGCGCAGTACAACGTCATTCACCACTACCTCACCACGAAGACCGCATACGCAAAGGCACCGGTGGTCCCGATCTGCGCAGAGAAACAGATTAACGTGAGCTTCTTGCTGGACTACCTCGTACACATCCCCCTCCCACGGCGGCAGCTGCGTCACACGCAGTACTTAAACGTCCTGCGCTCGTTTGACGTGTCACTGCCCGGCCCGGCTGGCCACAACGCGATGGCGCTCCAGGGTGGCGTCGTCGGCGGCACTGTCGCGGCGGGTGTCCTGTGCGTCGGAGACGAAATCGAAATTATCCCTGGACTGCTGGTGCTTCGACGGCGCGACGGTGTGCTGCCAAGACGATCGGATGTCTTGTCGGGTCAGGAGGCCGCCTACGTCGCATCCCCGCCGCCTGGTGAGCTGTACGCTGTCCCACTGCGCACCACCGTTGTGCGACTCCAGGCGGAGAAGAACGAGCTGCAGTTCGCCGTGCCAGGCGGCCTCATTGCCATTGGCACCACCCTTGACCCTTCCCTAACACGGCAGAACAAGCTCCGAGGACAGGTAGTGCGGGTGGTGCGTCGTGGTCCCGTATGGCGGTCCGGTCACATGGGGCACAGCCCGCGGAGCTGCGACAGCCCACCAGCGGTAGCAGGAGCAGGAGCCTCCTCCGCGTCAGCAACTCTGGCGACCACCATCACGAGCAACGCGACGGCGACGCCATTGAGCTCCGCCTCCCCCTGCCCGTTGCCCGCACCGGCTGCATCGATGCGGGAATGTCGCCCAGGCATTCAGGTGTACCAAGAGGTGCTCATTCAGTTCTTCCTTCTGCGCGAGATTCTCGGCCTCGCCGCGCAGCGTCCTAGCAACGCCACGCCACACCGCGGCGACGGTGCTGGTGCCAACGGTAGTCCTGGCTCATACCGTGTCCACCCAGACCGCGTCACCTCAGTGCACCGCCGCGTCGCGCCACTGCGAGAAGATGAGAGCATCATTCTAAGCGTAGGGACACTGACGACGGCAGCAACGGTACTACGGACATCGCGGCATGCTGGTCGGGCTATATGTCGGCTTGAGAACCCCCTCTCCGCTGATCCTCCGCAGCAACGCATTGTGCTAGCCCGGTATGTGGATCGAAAGGTTCGCGTGATTGGGTGGGGCACGATTCGCAAAGGCGTGCCTGTGAAGCTCCTGCCGGAGGAATCGGAGTGACAGCGCCAGTGGAGGAGAACGAGATGAGGGGAGAATGCCGCCGCGAGAAGGGCGCTCGTGAAAAGGCGTTGCGAGGGATGGTGGTGGCATGCTCTGCGTATGGGCTGTCGCTGCTGCGGCAAGGTGGCCGAACGCACGCAGAATGGCAGAACGGGTAGCGCCCCACTGCACGCGACCCCCCCCTCGGCTCCATCTCCCCGTCCTATGCGCCCCACACCCTCTTCCAACTTTGTTCACCACCACCACCGCTACGACGAGGACGACGCATTACGGTCTCTGTCAGAACTCCAGAAGACACTTGTTTGCTCTGTACTGCTCTTACACACAGTCGCACACACGTATACGCCTCTGACTGCTTGAGCTGGCGTCGTTTTCCCTCTCCTGATTGGATTCTGTGTGACATCGCCTCCTCCCTCTCCTCTTCCCCTCCCCCTCCCCCCCCC
>NC_025888.1:407129-426924 GCF_000755165.1 Leishmania panamensis | reverse complement strand
TTAAAGGCTGTGGAGATCATGAAGCTGCGCCACCTCGTTGTGTTGCAGAACAAAATCGATCTCGTGGGCGAGGTAAAGGCGCACGATCAGTACCGCCAGGTCCGCGCCTACTTGGACAACATCGCGTTGAATGTGCCGATCGTGCCGATTTCGGCGCAGCTGAAGCGCAACGTGAATTATCTACTAGAGTATCTCCTCCACATCCCGATGCCGGTGCGCCAGCTAAAGGCGCCGGTGCGCATGACGGTCGTGCGCTCCTTTGACATCAACAAGCCGGGTGAGGGCGACATTGAGCGCCTTAAAGGCGGCGTGGCTGGTGGCACTGTCACGCAGGGTGTCATCAAAGTGGGGCAGGTGGTGGAGATCCGTCCTGGCTTGGTGCGCTCACGGAGCACCAACGAACAAGGCGGCCGCTTCACCTACAGTCCGCTGAAGACACGCACGGTTACTCTCAAGGCGGAGAATAACGTGCTACAGTACGCCATCCCTGGTGGACTCATCGCCGTCGGCACGACGCTCGATCCGACCCTAACGCGACAGGACAAGATGGTGGGTAATATGCTGGGCGAAGAAGGCACGCTGCCGGAGGTGTACTGCGAGATTGAGGTGCAGTACTATCTCTTCTCCGAGATGGTCGGTGCCAAGTCGAAGGATGGCAAGTCAACAGCGAAGCGCGTCCAGAAGCTAAACGTTCTGGAGTCCCTGCAGATCAACGTAGGCACCCTCACAGCTGGGGCCACGGTGCTCAATATCACCCAGGACCCCGAAATTGCGAAGCTGGAGCTGGTGACACCGGTGTGCTGCTCTACAGGTGAACAGGTAGCGATCTCGCGTATGGTGGACAAGACGTTCCGACTGATCGGCTGGGGCACGATCCGCCGTGGCGTGCCGATGAAGCAGAGCAGCTAAGACGTGTGGAGCTGGAGCTGCGCGCTTGGCGGGGGGATGTGGGGGAGGGGGGGGGTCAAGTGCACCGGTACTGTTTTGGCGTTTGGGTCGCAACGGAGCGAGCGAAGCGGTCAAGAAGGAGGCGACCAGAATGAGTGGAGTCGCCCGCCTGAAGACCGAAAACGCGAAGAAGGGGAAAGAGGCAAAACAACCGACTCCAGCAGCATAGAAGGAAGGGGGAGAAGAGAGGAAGCGAGGTCACACGCATGCATACCCACAGAGATACGTATAGACCCATGCCTCCCGTGTTGAACGTAAGCAAAAGGCTCGAGACGGTCTGCGCCCCCTCTCCCCCACGCCGTCTACAGCGCATCCCCCGTAACAACAATACTGCGGCCTCTGTGATTGAGGGAGGGAGGCGAGCAAGAAGCAAAGAGGCGGAAAAAGAAGCACACAACTTAAACTAATCAAGTTGGCTTGCACGTTAGGCATGGCTATGTGAGTGTGTGAGTGTTGCATTCGTGTCTGTCGAGAGTTGTTGAAGCAGCTTCTGAGAGTAACATGGGTTGCCGCCTGTTTTATCTTCAGCATACACGAGAAGAGGGAAGGGATGCAGAGCAACTGGCGCAGCCGTAGGCTGTGCTGAAGATAATGCAAAGTAAACCTATAGGTAGGGCAAAGCTGAGAATAAAAGAAGAAGAGTACGTGAGTGAAAAATGGCGCGGCAGGCAAGCGTGCGTGTGCAATCCCTCCCCCTGACCCCCCCCTCCCCTCCCTTCTGTCTCTCGAGCTCTTTGAGTTGTGTATTGAGTCAGTCTGCTGTTGCTGTTCGTTGAATCTGCGGGTGTGTGGCTGGGGGGGGGGGTACGTTAGGCGGGTGGGTGTATTGTTGAATTTTTTTTTGTAAGAGGAAATGGCGGGTTAATCAAAGCCTTAATAGCAGTCTTCAAAAGCAAAGCAACACAGAGGGAACACAAGACGGGGGGAAGCGCGTGCATGTGTGGGGGTGTGGACCTCCAGCCCAGCACATGGGCCCTTGCAGCCCCCTCCTTTGCCTAGCGCCATACACATGGGACATGACCTGTTGTCAGGTACAGCGCGCACACGCACGCACGCACGGGTGCACAGCATTGTGAATCATCCTACTTCCTTTCCCTCCCTCCCTCCCCCCTCTTCTCCTCCTAAGCCGCAATATCTCCTTGATCTCTCTCACCTCTCGTACTCCTTTGGGTTAGCACACATACACGTGATAGGGGGGTCGAAGGCTCCAACACCCAGCCAAGCCGCCCTCCCCTCCCACACACACACACACACACACGCACTCCTCGTCGTCATTTCAGCTCTGCTATCGCTTTCTTGGGCAGCACTGTAAGCTGGCGAGTGGCGCGGATCACACAAGGAGCGTACAGTCCCACACATGGCGCGCGTGCAGTTTACGAATAAACAATCGTCGTAAGTAACTCGCACTTTTCGCTTCTTGGTGTTGTTCGTGTGTGAGGGGTGTGTGTGTGTGTGGTGCTCGCTGGCAGGTCTTAACGGTACTGGCAGCCACGCCCACCAACCATGTTTTCCTCATACATCCTATACGACACAGTGGCCATCGAGGCCGTGTACTTCCCTCGTCACTTCTCTAACGAATGCACTGGTAGTAGTGGTGCAGCCATGACGGCCACGACTCGTGGTACCTCGTCGGCTGCGACGGCGACAGCCGCGGCCAGCAGGAACGGGGACGATGAGGTCTACTCGCTAACCTTGCGCGACATTCTGCTTCACCGCCTCACAGAGCGGTACGTTGGCCGTATCATCCCCTCTCGCGGTCTGTGCGTGGCTATCACAGAGGTAATGGAGTACTCTGCCAGCTATGTGCGTGGCGCAGCAGCATCGGCGTGGCTTACTGCTACCTTTGGTGTTTGCGTGTTCGCGCCGACCCCCGGAACGCGGCTCAAGGCCCGCATTGCTTATCAGGCAGCCGCTGGGGTGTACTTGACGATTGACCTATTTGTGGCCATTCCATTCCTGGTACCGGCGGAATCGTTGGTGCCTGGCTCATGCTTCAGTGCCGCACAAGGATTCTGGTACCTCCCGCTGGACACAGTGGATCAAGAGGGCGGTACGCACGGTGCAGAGCTCAACGCAGAGCAGGCCATGGCAGCGGTAACAGTAGGCAGTGCGAAGGCTGGCAATGGATATGGCAGTGGCTCATTGGCATCCAGCATGTTCTCATCTCCGGCGCCCGCTGCTGCAGCACCGTACAACGCCTACATGGTCGGCGCTGAGGTGATTGTGAAGGTGGAGTCGTGCACCGTACAATCGGAAGACGTTTTATCAGCAGCCGAGGAGGCCGACAGCGTCGGTGGGGACGGCACCATTCATATCATGGAGCTGCGCGGCAGCTTCGTCGGCGATGCTCTGGGCCCCATGTCGTGGTTCGAAAAGGACGACGGCGCGTGAGCGAGGGGATCGGGGGTGGACCATGTGGTACGGCGTGGGTTAGGGAGGGAGGGGGTGGCCGAGTCCCTCCTTTGGTGTCGTTGCTATTGACGAAGAAGGCGGCAGATGCACCTGCAGGCATCCCCGTCAATGTGTGGTGCGCGCGCGGTGTCTTTCTTTTTGCAGCCCACGCCACCCGTGCGGGAATGCCGAAGTCACCTCTTTTCTTCACACACAACATCCACGAATGCGTGGCGCTCAGAAGAAACGAGCAGACACACACGGTGTTCACCAAAACATACAAAGGAGAGGAGAAAGAGTCCTCCGGTGGCATGTTGACCGTATCACTCATCTCGTAGGCTGCAGTGGCATCAGAGGTGCACTATTTCTTCCCTCATTGCTCTCCTCTTACAGAGGAGTAATGCTGAGTGCCAGCCCCACAAGTGAGGAGGTGGTGGAGAAAAGAGAAGGAGGGACTGGCACAGTAGACGCGGTAGCAAGGCCATACCCTCTGCATTACCTCTCCATGTAGCTCCTGCTCTGCAGACAGTGTAGAGCTTCCTTTCCGGTGTACACACATACACACGTGTGCATACGGGCGTGTATTTGTGCATCTCTCTCCCTCCCTCTTTACGCCTTCATGCGTGCCCACGCGCACGCGCACACACACACACTCCCGCTCAACTTCAACATAGAAGCACAACTAGCATTCCTACAGTACCACACCACCATCACCCATACACACAACACCCCCTCACGACTACAGTCTACACAAACGCCATACCAACTCCGATCTTTCTCTCTTTCCCCTGCCTCCCTTCCGTGCTTAGCGCTTACGAATTGCTTTGCTCCACACTACATCTCTTATCTGCCCGTCTGTGCCTGTCTGGGGTGTCTCTGCCTGTCTGAGGTTTCGTGTTCGCGGTTTCATCTATTGGTCAAGGCGCTTTGCTTCCTCCCCCTTCGCTTCGCAATTCTCTCTTGTCTCTTCTCTTCTGCATTCGCTCTTTCCCTCTCTCCCTCTCCCCCGCCCCCTCCCCCCTCCTGCCGCTGTGCGCGCTCAGCATTACACGCCACCCGTGATTTCAACGACGCACACACACTCGCACACAATCTGCCTTGTGGGTCTGCGTGTAAGTGCCAATACATCCCCGCATAGAGACAAGTCACATGCGTGTGTGTGGGTGTGTGTGGGTGTGCCCATTCCCTTAGTGCCGTGATCAACGCTCGAGACGAAAGGGCGAAAATGGACGTGCATGCCCCCAACGTGATCATAAACCCAGAGAAGTTTGAGTTGGTGCTGCACGCCAACGAGGACTGCACCTTCGAGCTGACAAACGTCGGATATGAGGCGATCATCTACCGCGTTCGCACCACAGCGCCGCTGCGGTACTACCTGAAGCACTCGAAAGGGGTCGTGAAGGGTAACTCCTCGGCGAAGATCACCATATTTCTAAACCAAAAGACCTTTGCGGAGGGGCTCCCAGTCGGCGCTCGGTACACGAAGGACACCTTCCGCGTGGAGTGCGCCGTGCTGGGGGAACGAGATGTCATCGAGGCGCACGGGGCCAACCTGGCGAGCTTGATTCAGAAAAAGAAAGACGGTAATGCCGCATCGGTAGTGCAGAAGTACATCTCCTGCCGCGTGCTACTGGGCGGTGATAGCAAGGACCTGGCCACCGCGCCGGCAGCCGGTAAGGCTAGGGCGGCCGGCAGCGGTGGCGCGGCGGCCAGTGGCGATGCGGCTGGCCGTGGCGGTGGAGCCGCCGGTGCGGACAACGGCTCGTCTAGCCGGCGGAGCATGACGGTCGAGCAGATGGAGCAAAATACGCTCAATGAGAAGCGCCGCCGGAACAACAGCAGCGGCAGCTGGGTGGCCGTGCGCGGCAACCAGACAACGCTCATTCGCATAGTGGCCGCGGCGGTCGCTGTGCTCTTGCTCGCAATGTGGATGATGCGCGGCGGCGTCGAGGATGATATGGAGGAGGTTATGGAGTAGAAGTCGCGTGTCGGTGATTGCGGAATGACAGAAGCTGCGGCAGGATGACAATGGACGACAAAATGGCACGCAGCTGCCATGAGGGCCGCGTCTCTCGTTTTTTCACACCCCGGCTTCCTCCCTTTCGATCCACATCCGCGCGCGCGCCCGCTCGTTCTCGTAGCTGAGACACTCCCGCCGCGGTAGCGCAGCTGACTCTGCCTCTCTGACACTCTTGACAAGCACGCAAACATATGCATACGGGCGCTGAGACTAGCAGAGACACACCAACACGCACACCTGGGGGCGTCCCCCTCCTACGCCACAGCCGCGGAGGACTCCAAGATGGGCGTCAAAGCCATGGCACTCCTTAGAGTTTTTGTTTTTCCCACTTGTCTTCTCTCTCCCCCTCCCCCAACCTTCCTCATGACGTAGGGACACCTCAGTGCGCGGTATCCCAGCCTCCTGCGCTCCCCTCCCCCACTCTGTGTGGGGGAGTCAAGCAGCCCTCCACCGCCACCCATAGCGTAGGGGGGAGAGCAGGGCGATGTATCGCTACGGATGTCGGAGGTCAGGTCCTGCAGGGCATCACGTCGGTACGGCCTGCGACAGTGAACACACTTGCACCACCCATGTGATGGGCGAGGTGTCGGCGTGGCTCGGACGTGTCTCTCGCCCGGCCCTCGCCGCCCACTGGTGTGGGGAGCCCTGAGCCACCTCGAGGGATGCACCAGGTGACGGCTGGCGTAATGAGAGGGGCGGGGAGGCGACCTGCTGAGCGGAGGTGGGTAAAGTTCGGGGTGGGGGGAGGTGCTCAGGTCACTGAGTGGGGCATTGCTGTAAGGCGGGTACCTACGGCTGCTTCGCACCACGCGGATGGGGCCTGTGTGGCAGTCCCGGGGGGAGGGGGGGCTCGAGTGGTGCCCGACTCGTCTTCTGCGGCAGAGAGCAGACGCGCTGTCGATAGAAAAGCGTTTGCTCTCTGATCAACGATAGAGATTGGTGTAGACGGTGTTCGCTGCGTGTGTGCGCGTGCGTCGTTCATTATCCCTCTCGTGTGGAGGGGGTGGGCGGACGGGGGTACTTGTGACCTCCCTCTATAGTTTCCTGCCCACCTACCCGCACGACCCCGATCTTTCCCCCGACTTCCTGCCCAACTCATCCCTTTCGCGGATGCTCCTCATCCCCCACCCTACCTCCGTCTTCCCACCCCTTTCTTCGTTGACGTTGTTGACTGCCGCTGTGGCTGCTTGTCTTGCCCATGAGTGGTGCGATTTGGCGTGCGGGCGGTCTGGTCTCCGGCGGCTGGTGCCCCGTAATGCAAGTTTTTTTGTTTTGGCGAGAAGGGACTCGTGTGGAAACCCCCCCCCCGCAAAGGGGTGGGGGGAAGGAGTAACAGAGGGCAGATGTGCAAACGCAATCTCTGAAGGGGGGCTGTGAGGCGCATGTGCGTGGGTGCGTAAAAGGAGAGGGAGGAGGGGGGCATACGCGTTTGTAAACCTCTGCGACTCGGTCTTTTCATTTCGTTGACGCCACTCTGACCCGCCAGCAGGGGTAGGAGAACTAAAGGGGAGTAGTCCAGCAGGCAAAGGTGCTACCTGAGCGTTGGGGGTGTGCAATGGAGAGGTAAGGCAAGCAACGGGTGGTAGTGTGCTAGAGTGTCTTTGACCTCTCTCACACCCGCCTCCTCTGTTCCCTCTCCCATCACCGCCTCTTACAGCTGTGCAGATGACGGTGAGTAGATGCACTGAGGCTGTATCGTGCGTGTGCGCTTCACAACAGTCTCGGGCCCCCTGACACAAGAGTGGCAGTGGCTCCACCAGGCTTCTCCCTCCCTCTCGCCCACCCCCCCCTCCCCATTCTCCTCATGGCCAGCGATGCATCCGTTCAGAGCAGCACCACTAAACAGAAGAACAGACGCTTTGAATGGGCGAGCGTAAACGCAGCGCAACAGCCATTCTGGTATAGGGGGTCACCCACACCAACTCACCGGGGGGCGGCACGCAGTTGTGGTGGAGCTGCACGCGCCGTGGCAGTGTAGAGCGCACGGCACGCGAGCAGAGGTACCTTCACCCCACCCACACACTCAAGGAGGGGGGCGTTTGTGTTGTTGGCCTTTTGCGTTTCCACCAGACGTGCCCCGCTCCCAATCATCATCGTTTATACACGCAGTCACACAGCTTTCTGTGAACAAGCAAGCCTGCCTTCACCGGGACAGTGTCCTCGCTCCTCACACTTAATCTGCTGCTCTCTCCGTGAACTTTGGGCAGCTCATGCCCCCTCATCTCCTTGGTGCCTGTCACGGTACGCCTCTTCCCCTCTCCTCTTCTCCTCCCTTCGTGGCCTCATTCGCTCTTTTAAAATCATCTACGAGAACTCCTACTACTGTCCCAGTTCACCCCCTTCAGCTGTTGTCGTTTACCCTGTCGTGTCCGTCTATTCCTCCCTCCCCTCCCCTCTCTTCTTCTGCTCCTACTGGTACGGTCTACTACGCGTGTAGCCTGTTCACCCTCTGTTGCGGTGCCGTGTGATGCCACATCCGTGACGGCTAAACCCCACACAGAGGCGCGCATGTACGTATGTGCGTGTCGTTTCATCTTTGTATTTTCATCTCTCCTACCCTCTCTCTGCTGCCTCTCTGCTCGCACTGCACCACTGCACCGCGCCGTCCTCGGCTCATCTGGTGCGCACGTCTCCTGTGAGGCCCACACGCGTGGAGAGATGAAGGAAAAGAGCAGCAGCAACAAGGCGCTCGCCTCTCAGCCAGCCACCGCTAACACGACGTCGAGTCCTCGAAAAAGTCAAGTTTACCGTCGCCGCACTTCGCTGGATCAGCACGTAGAGCCTCGCGTCAGGTCATCCACAAACATGGTTGCCGCCATACAGGCGGTGCCGTCCATGAGCATCGAAACAAGCGCCGACGCGATGCGCCGCCCGCCGCCGCTGGTGGTATCACCGTCGAACCCGAAGGTGTCCGCAGCACGACGGTCGGCACCGTCAGTCGCAGAGAGACAACGTCACCACAAGCAACACAAAGGGTTAACTGGGGACGGGCAACCGCAGAGCTACTGGAAGCGCCTGTCCTCTTTGATGCTTGACCAGGAAGAGTTCGAGGACCTCGACAACCCACTCATGAGTCCAACCGACCCCGCAAAGGTCACTGACTCGCAGTGGCGCACGACTCAGATGATCGAGCGTCTGCCGCTCCCCAGCTGGGTGAAGCAAAGCCTATTTGATGTGCTCGACTTCCTGACACGTAAGAGGGTGCACTTTGTCGTGCTGATTCTGGCGGTGCTCATGTTTGTGATCGCGCCAGAAGGCATGATGGAGGACGTCGCCGGTACCTTCACAGTCGATGAGGACGCACGACCGGGGCTCACCTTCTTCAACAAGTACAACAGAGGCAGCACATACCTGCCACGGCGGCACCCCGTCGCCATCATCCCGGGCTTCATCACCGGCGCGCTTGAGGTGTGGGACACCTCGATGAAGTGTGTGCGGCAGAAGCCTTTCTTAGGATTCAGACAGCGCATGTTTGGTCCGCAGATGATCTACCTCATCCTGTCTGATCCTCAGTGCTGGCTGGACTTGTTCAGCATGGACAAGAAGACTGGAATGGACCGCAATGACACGAAGGTGCGCCCCGACTCAGGCTTTACATCGGTGGACTTCTTCTTCCCAGGCTACTGGGTCTGGGCGAAGGTGCTTATTAACCTAGCGGATATCGGCTACGACCCACAGAGCATGGCGGTCATGACATATGACTGGCGCCTCTCCCCTCTTAAGGTGCACGAGCGTGACGGCTTCTTTTACCAGGTGCGCAACAACCTGCGTTTTCTGTGTCGGAAGAACCGGCAGCGGGCGGTGGTCATCTCACATAGCTACGGAACGACCGTCGCGCTAGCCTTCTTCCGATGGGCGGAGCAGCGTGAGAGCGGCTTCATGGACCGCCACGTCGCCTACTACGTGAGCGTAGGCGGCGTTGCAATGGGGGTTGGCAAGGCCGCCTCAGCGATGCTACTCGGCGACGCAAGAGACACACTTAACATTCCGTGGGCAGCGAGGAAGATACTGGACAACTTCATCAGCCAGGAGGCGCGCTATAACTTGTCGCGGTCATGGAGTTGTCTAGTGTCGATGCTGCCGCGCGGTTGCGAGGACGCTTGGCCGGGTCTCACAGTGCTGCCTAACGGTACCTCGCTCGGCACTCGCGGCACGGCGGAACTGATCCGCGGCGAATGCCAGCGCACCGGTCACGAGGACTGCGTTCGTGAGGTCAGCTCCTTCTTGGAGACCATCGACGACTTGCCCTCGTTGCCGCAGGCACCAAATACAACGGTGGCGTGCCTGTACGGCGTCGGGTTGCCAGCAGAAATGGGCTACTACCTCATGTCGAACCCAGTCAAGGGGAACACCGAAACCCCGTACGTGGGGAACAGCTCCGTCTTCAACAACAACACCTCTTATGGCGTGCGCATGTCGGACGGCGACGATACGGTGCCACTCATATCGCTCGCGTACATGTGTCGCGCTGTGAACGGGTGGAAGCGTAATGTAGGCCGCGTTGTGACGCGGGAGTTCAATCACACCATCACGGGTACCTCGTCGCTGAACCTGCGCGGTGGCAAGCTGAGTGCCAAGCACGTCGATATCCTTGGCAACTACGAGATGCTAGAAACCATCCTGAAGATAGCCAGCGGCATCGATGAGGAAGCTGTCGAAAACCCTGAGGCGGACGAGTTCACCTACACAGAGACAGACACTGGCGAGACCTCTACGCTGCAGCGCCGTGTGCACGATCGCATCTACTCTGACGTGGATTTCATTATCCGCGGCAAGCTGCGCCGATGTCTGCGCAAGAAGAACAAACCGATCCGATCCATAGAGAACTACAAGGATGCCCAAGACTTGGTGTGAAGCGGCATTTCTAAGTTGGCGCAGCAACAACGGTGCGACGAGCGGTGTCAAGAGGCAGCTGAGGAGGAGAAACCACATGAAGGAGAAGCACCGCGAGGAGCAGCACGAGAAGAGTGCCAAGCATCTCTCATCGTGTGGAACCAGCGAGGTGTCTACCTCTGTACTGCTAGCAGGAGAGAAGAGGAGTACGCCACATGCGTGCACCGTCTCCGCCCCCCCCCCCCCTCCCCTCCCTCCCTCCCACCGCGTTCGCCTGTCTTTCCGCTCTTTGACGCAGACCACGCAACGCGCTAAAGGGCGGGTGGGGACGCGTCTCGTCTCGCCTCGCCTCGCCCCTCCCTCCTGAAGGGGAGTCTCTCTGCTATTTTGGTCCAGGCGACCTCAGGCCGCAACAGACGGGTGGTGTATATCGGTGAAGACGTAGTAGTTGCCCTTTCCTCTGCTGAGGATGGGGAAGATGTAAACTTGTTTCACTATTGTGTCGGTGGGTTCAAGTCACTTCGACGCGGCTATCCCTATCGTGCCCGCCACTAGGTGAGCCAATGATAGATAAAGGAAGGGGTAAACCCCGCATCTTCGTAGAAGCCATCGAAAAGATAAACAGCGAGCTTGTGCGAGCGCAGCACGTAAGGTTTGCCTCCCCCTCCTCCCCTACCTGACAACGTCCAATGTGTTTGGCGTCGTCGCCTATCATGGGCTCGAAAGTCAGCTGGAACCCCCCTGCAGCTTGATGAGTTGCCTCCCCTCTATTGACCCCATATTGGGCAAGGGCCGGACGTCTGCATAGAGACTGGAGGAAGAAAGAGAAAGAGGGAAAGGCTGCAGCAAGGCGTTAACCAGTGTCCACGCAGAAGGCCGACGCCCCTGAGGCGTTTGTGCTCCGCTGCCATTCAATGCGCTCGTCTTCTTCCCCTGTCGCTCGCTCTCGCTCTGCGAAAGACGGAGGGGGGAGATGAGTAGTAAAAGATAGCACTGCTGTAAGCTCTGCGCTCGCCCGCCTACCCTTCCACTTCCTGAGACGAAGATCGAGTCCCTTAATGCTCTCTTCATAGCGCACTCTGCTGCTGATGCGTCGTTTCGTCTCATTACTCATCACACACACACACACACACACGCACGCACTGCCTGTTCTCTTTTCTCCGCTGTGCATCTGCGACACCCCCGTCCTCTCTCTCTCTCTCTCTCGGTCTGCTTTCTCCCTTTGCGCAGAGCGGTGTGTGTGAGAACGGCCGAGGTGTCTGAGGTCCGAAATGTTGTCTAATGCACCGCCAGGCGACGGTGATGCCCACTCCGCTGACCACAGCACCAGGGAAGAAGCACGGGAGATCCTTCATACACCCTCACGTGCACCTCCTGTAGAAAAGACACCAACAGAGGCATCCGCCACTACCACTGCGTCGCCATCCTCACCACTACAAGGACCTTCTCTCATCATCTCCACGACACCAACGCCACCGCTGGCGGCACAGGACCCACTGGCGGCACGCAGACCCGCACCACATGTGTCGCCGACGCTGGCCAGCGTAACTGATGCGATTACTGGTGCTGGAGCTTTGGCTGCCCTCATGGTCACGGCGGATACCGTAGCGAACCCAATAGCACGACCGTCTTGCGAAATCCACACGAGCAACAGTACACCAGTCCGGTGTTCTCAAATCTCTGCTCGAGCCCAAAAAGCGCGAACGACAGCGCTCGTGTCACCGCAACCCGTGCTGCTGCGCAACCCCTACAGCAGAGATCGACCGTGCCTTGTCGACGCACCGCATAACGATGGCAACACCAGCCGTTGCGCTTACCAACACGGACGAACCTCATCATCTCACGCTGACGTGGAGGCGCTGCTGTCACGGCAAAATGCTGTGCTGTACGACGCGTGCGTCACGCGGCTGCGAGTGGTGCGGCAGGAGCGCCGCGTGCTAACCACAACGTTGGAGGCCTCGAAGAAGCGACTTGAAGGAGTGAAGGTACTCCTTGATGCGTGGAGTGAGAAACCTCGACAACCGCCCGCTACAGCACAGACAGAGCAAGCGGAGAAGGCTGGAGAAGTCCGGGAGCCGCAGTCAAGCAACTCGCCGAGGACGCAGGAAACAGAGAAGATGGTGCGTCAGCTTCGAGCGTTGGACAGGGCGAACGACGAGCTTCGTCGACACTACGAGGCGCTGGAGCGAGAGAAAAAGCACTGCTTGACGGTTCACAAAGCACGACTGCGGCGGGTGCTGACCGCCGCAGCACCTTCCTCGACAACATCGCGCCGACCCTCTGCTGCAGCCGTGTGGGATGAGTCCAGAGGCTCCACCCGTAGCGCCACCTTCGCACGCGATGCACAGACGCTTGACACTCGTCTCACTGTTGCCATGGCGCAGCAACAAGCACTGCGACAGGAACTTGAACTGGTCATGGCAAAGGAGCGCGGACGCATGAAGGCACTCACTGATCTGCAAGCACGCGGCTTTGCCTCTGTGCATGCGCCCGACCAGAGCGGTAGCGCCATCACTACAGCCTTACGCAAAGCGGCCGCCTGACCTTGCCTCTGTTCCTTGCAGCCATACCCACCCACCCCCTAAACTGCCACAGATGAGGCTTTTTCTCTCTCCCCTTCTCCGCAACGTCGAACAACCGCGTGACACACGAGCGAGAAAACGAAGAGAATGAAACGTGTGTAGAGTGACACTGACAGACGTGCAGGCGAGACGCCCATGCTGCAACGCGACCTTGTGAACGACAGGTGCACTTTGCCGTATGTTGATGGCAGCGAGGGGAGGGATTCCGGCTTGTCAACGTCGCACATCCACCTCTTCCTCTCCTCTTCACTTTCCCGGTCGCCGTTTTCCCACGCCCCCCTCCCGTTGCCTTCCATGACCTCCCACCCCCTTCTCCTCACCTCCTTTCTCAGTCTATCCGCTCCTGGATATTCCGCCGCTCGAGACAACCCCACTCAGCGGTGCGTGGGGTTGTCTCGCTGTGCTCTGTGTTGTCGAGGGAAGCACATCCCTCCCGCTGCTGTCGCTGCCGCTGCTCACACATCTCCCCCACCACCATCACCAGCGTCCATCCAGACTGTGAGACGACTTGAACACGGAAAAAGGAAACAGAAGCTAGAGGGGAGGCTTACGCTGGCCGGTTGGCTTCTACCTCATACCCTCACTTCACGTACCAAGACGGTACAGCGCCCTCTCTCTCTGTCTACACTGCTGTTAGCTTTCAGCGTTGCAGTGCAGACAAGCTCGCACAGGTGAGCACGAGAAGGTCCGTTAGAGCCGCTGGCGTGGGCTTCTACCTGTGTGGATAAGGGCAAGCGGCCTTGCGACATGGGTACCCACCACTCTCTGCTCAGCCGCAACTCATCCTTTTCGGTCCTCTTGTGTATGTTTTGTCTCCGCTGCAAGTCACCCTCCCTCTTCCTATCCCTCGTGGCTTGCCTGGGCGTGCCTGGCCTGCGAGTAAGTGGGGCGTCTCTCCTCGTTGTCGTTATATTCACTTTACATGCGATCACCTACGTACGCACTCCTCCATCCCATCCAGCATCAGCAGCCACCACCGCCGCCATAGCTTGCTGTCTGTCTCTCCCCCTTACTCCCTGTACGCAGGGGCATACAACAGCACTTTCTCGTACCTCGCCTTTCTTGCTCTCCTTTGACTCTCTTCGCTGTCTGCCTTATTCGATCCCAAAGTCCCGCGCTCTCTCCTCCCCCTCCTCCTCTCA
This sequence comes from Leishmania panamensis, assembly GCF_000755165.1. NCBI lineage: Eukaryota > Euglenozoa > Kinetoplastea > Trypanosomatida > Trypanosomatidae > Leishmania > Leishmania panamensis. The sequence continues at coordinate 413,008 of NC_025888.1, read as the reverse complement.
CCCTTTCCTCGCCGCTTTCCGCGGACCTCTGCTCCCCCCTCGTCGCTGCGTGAGTGTTCGCGTTGTTGCGGGCGGCAGTGTCAAAACTGCTTCACGGCTGCTTCAAGTTTGCGCATTCACGCTCTCCTGGCGAGAGCCTGTGCCGTTCCTTTGCTTGCTCGCCTCCTCTCGCTCTCTCTCTCTCTGTGCGTGTGTGCTTCTGTCGGCCGTTGACGGGGAGAAGGGAGTCGACGTCTGAGGGAGAGGTTCGCTCTCTCACCCTCTTCGCCTTGCTCTTTACCGGCCGCCTCCGGAGTCAATGCGTCAACGCAGCAAGCCGGCCACAGCTGTGCCGCCGCCTGCCAGCGATGGCGGTCCGGAAGATAGTGGTGGTAAACCCGTCTTCTCGCCTGCAGGGACAACGCCTTGGTCGCCGCAGCGAGATGCGTCGCCGCTGAGCACATCTTCTGAGGTGTTGTCGTCCGCAGACTCCTCCTCCGCATGCGAATCCTCGCCGAGGTCATCGTCGTCGTGCTCCGATGGTGACGATGAGCAACGCCGTGTGGGCAATCGTGGGGGTGTCACTGGCGCAGCGAATGCCGCGGCTGCCTCGGCGGATTACTCCAAAAGCCGCAGCGCCCGGGCAAAGCGATGGCTGAAGAAGAACCTCATCCCAGAGTTCGTGCACGAGTATGGGCGCACCGTCTACGGTGGTAACCCACTCTCGCAGCAGACGCTGCCCGGTGTCTTCAACTACCCATCGCCCTTCATTCTCGTGCCCATCTTCTACGTCCTGATGGTACCCTTCTTGATCGTGGGGGGGGCAGTGCTAGTGAAAGGACGTCAACAACATATCATCGAGCAGGAGTACAGCCACATCCACCAGTACCAGTACGTGCCGTCGAATACGAGCGTGAACATCAACCAAGGCATCCTGCAGTTCACGGCGGACGGTGTGACGCACGTGCAAGGCACGCGGACGTGGCTGGAGATCAACATCAGCCGCGGCATCCTGGCGCCGGTGTACATGTATTACAAGATCTCTAATATGCACCAAAATCACCGCGACTTCCACCGCGGCCGCTCCAACTCGCAGCTGAGGGGCAAGTCCACTATTGACAAGACGTACACGTGCCAGCCATACACGTACCCCGGGTTCCGCAATAACAAGGGTGAAACCCCCATCACCATCACCGATGCAACCGGGAGGCAAGTGACGCGGCCGGCCAGGTATTTCACGTACAACCCCTGCGGCATCGCGCCGTGGTCTAAGTTTAACGACACGTTCGTTCTCTACCGCAAGCTGACACCAGCGGAGGTGCTGCAAGCAAGCATCAGTGGTGTGCCGGTGCTCCACGGTGGCGTGGATGGCACGACTCCGGTGGAGCTGATCTGCAACGGCACCGATTTTGGGCTGAAAGGCGAGCCCCTCGACGGCAGCGTGGCAGTGAACCGCTGTTCCAAGATGGGCATCAGCTGGAAGGCGGACAGGAATATTCGCTTCCACAACATGACGCTGCGCGAGGACTGGTGGTCGCTCTACTACCCGTACCCGACCACGAACGAGTATCTGCGCAACGGCTGGTACCTGGACGAGCCGGGACACTCGCTGCCGGACCCCTCCGACTACGACCTGCAGGTGTGGATGCGAGCCTCCTTCACGTCCAACTTTCGCAAGCTGTACCGTATCATCGACATGCCACTCTATCCCGGCACGTACCTGGTGGACATCAGTGAGTTCTACGACGTGGTGAGCTTCCGTGGCCGCAAGAGCGTGGTGCTACAGCACACCAACTGGATTGGCGGCCCCAACATAGGGCTCGGCGTCATATTCATCCTGATGGGATGCCTGTCTTTTATCCTCGGCGTCACCTTCACAGTGGAATGCCTGCTACAACTCAACGGCGTGAATCGGTACGAGCGCCTAGACGAGCCGAAGCGCAGCTGGTACGTGTTCCCGCCGAATGAGCCCGAGTTTGCGAGCTACTATCAGTTGCGCCTCCGTCGCCATATACCGATGGCACAGCTGCAGTCGCTGCGCAAGGCTGTAGCGGTGCTGGAGGACTTGGTGCACGCCTCTGAGACCGCACCGCTTACTCAGCAACAGAGCAACAGCGACACTGAGGTAAGCGGGGCTGGTGGTAACGGCCATCTCGCGTGAGGGGGACAAAGAGGAGCGGCACGCAGGCGAGCACGAGATGAAACGCCGCAATGTGTCTCTCTTAGTATAGCACCTCCCTTGCCTTCTTCATGGCGTCGTTTGCCCTGCGTGCTGTTCTTTTCTTACTTTCCTTTGCCCTCTGCAGCAGGCAATCTCGGTGCGGACATTCTGTGCGGTTGCTTGTCCGATGTTTTTTTTTGGGGGAGGGGGGGTAATGGAGCCGCCCCAGTGCGGCGATGACTGACGCCCGGTACCCACTCTAGTTAAAACTCGTCATCGCAGTGATGATTAGTCGAGCCCATTTATGCGTGGTATGACGATGTACAGTGAGAGACGGTCAAGACAAGGTGATGGGGTGGACAACACCGCCATCCTCTCTCTTTGTGTTCTGCTTGATTCAGTTTGGCAAACAGTAGCAGCGACGTGCGCAAGTGCTAGCGTTTATTTGGCGGCAATGGTGCGCTTACGTGACCGGAGGCATTGACCATCAACCATCATCTTCGTGTGCCTGTGTGGGTCGGTGGCGGCTTCCTCCGGCTCTCTTTACCTTTTGTTGCTATTGTCCCCCTCACCCTCCCCCTATTGAATCAAAATGACCGGTCCTCGTGTTTTCTCTTGCCTGATGTCATTGGAGGAGGGGTTGCTTGTGCAGATGGTCCCCCCATGCACCGCGCGCTCAGCATACATTCGCCGCTCGCGTAAGAGATCGCCTGGGCGGCGCAAAAAGAAGAAAACACACCATGGACCTGCGGCGACCCTGCCTAGCTCCCGCACCCCCCCCCCCCACTCATTTTCCCAAAACCGCTAAACCACCGGTGCAGAAAAAAGAGGGGAAACCGGGAATCGGACCCGGGTATTCAGAGCCACAATCTGATGTTCTGCCACTGAACTATTTCCCCGATGAATAAACTAGCCATCCTCAATACACTGGATACTCTGATGTGCTCGAGAAGCAAAAACCAACGCTGATGGGGGTCGAACCCACAACCTTCGGATCCGGAATCCGACGCGCTTCCATTGCGCCACAACGTCTCCGAAATAGCATAAAATAAAGCGCCCGGAGTATTCTAACTGAAAACGGTCAAACATCGCGCATATAACTCCACGCGATGGTCGTCTAGTGGTTAGGACATTCGCCTCACACGCGAGAGATCGCGGGTTCAATCCCCGCCCGTCGTACTTTTTCAAACGCGCAGCAGTGCTGCCACAGAACTGAGCCCGTTTGCAGTCCCCCAGACATCGAGTACGACCATACTTGAGTGAAAACACCATATCCCGTCCGATTTGTGAAGTTAAGCACTCACAGGCTCAGTTAGTACTGAGGTCAGTGATGACTCGGGAACCCTGAGTGCCGTACTCCTTTTTTCGTTGCGTCAAAAAAAAGATCTTCCCCGAAAAGTACAGTAGAGCTAATTCGTGAATCCGATGTAGTATAACGGTTAGAACACCTGGCTTTCACCCAGGAGATCCGGGTTCGATTCCCGGTATCGGAGCCCTTTTTGAGGGCCACGTGATTGCAAGCACGGCTTGTCACAGGTTCTTTCCCTCGACCTCTCTTTGCATCCTCCTAACACGGGCAAGCCAACCGTCCCCGCCCAGTGCAGCATTCCCCGACCCTCGCCAATCTCCGTGATCTGCCTGGCGTCGTCCTCGGTGTAGCACATGACGGAGGCGAGGGGCCTCGTATGCATTCCCGTAAGGTAGAAAATGCGGCGCACCGAAGGCTGAGATAAATGATTTGGAATCACTGCGTTCACCAAGGCACGCGATGCCGCACACTTCCCCAACGCGGGCGTCGGCATTCAGCGCTTCATTATCCAAACCCCTCCAGAGCATCACGCCAATGATGCTCGAGAAGTCCCGCCACAGTCCCCACTATCTCGAGCAAAGGTAGCGCCTTGCGCCATCCAATCGTATACGGGACAATCCCTAAATAACCGCGAACGGGCGAACTCCACCACCAATAGCACATATCGTGAGCATCAGCTGCTATGAAATTGCGTGCATAGCATTGGCTATTCTTCCAGTGACTCATCGTTCCCCATATCCGCCTTAAAATAAAACGCAACAATCACCAAAATTTCCACACAAGCTCTCGTGCCACCGTCGTGCCCGGCGCGGGGAGGTCACCTCCGCGTGCCGTCCGGTCCCACTGCCCGGCCTCTCCAGTGCGAAGGCAGCCTCCGTGCAGCCACCTCCCGCCAACGCAGCAAGAGACGCACTTGGCGGATGCGGCGTGCGGGAGAGGGAAGCACGCAACACTCCAAGCCGCTCCCCTCAGCGCACGGGCGCCGCAACGGGGCAGAACTAGCCCCGCAAGGGAGCCGAGCGTCGGCAGGGAGAGACAGTGGCACACGAGGGAGGAAAGGAAGCCCTCGCACGGGAGACAAGATGATGCATCAGCCGCCTATGTGGAGGGGGAAGGGGGTCCTGGCCGCTGCGCCGCGCCGCGGACGTCTAGCCGGGCTCCCGCGTGGAACGAGCATGGGGCTTGTGGTGCACTCGCCCCTCGATACGCGGAGACCGGCATAGTCGCGCCCCGCGTCACCGTCCCCAAGCACGCCCCGGCTGCTTGCATACGCCCGTGCTCTTTCCGGTTCGATCCGGTGGTGTTTGCATGGCCCTGGTGACATGGCGACACACCGGCGCGCGGCGCCAGGGGGTCCCACACCCCCGGTCCCTGCGGGAGAAGCCAGACAGCCCCCCCACCGCCCCCAGCCCCGCCAACGCCGCGCCACCCCCAAGGGCAAAGAAGAACGCACGAGGAGAGACCGAGGCAGCGGCAGGGGAGAGGCGGGCGGGGGATGGGGCGCGAAAAGAGCGAGCGAAAGAAATCAGAGAACGGGGCGTAGCGCCGCCTGTCTAAAAGAACGAGTAGAGTCCGTGTAAGCGAGAGGCAACACGCACACACACACACACACACACACACCGTGCGAGGGCCAAGGAGGGAACAGCGGGCCTACGGGCAAAGCGGGTGGGCGCACAAAGGCGCGCCACGCGCTCAGCGACAGTACGAAAGAATAAAAACACAGCGAGAGGGGGGAGGGGGAAAGAAGTGCTCAGCGATGCAGCCCCTTGCAGGGACGCATACCGACGCACAGACCATACATACACATCGTGTCCATCGAGGTCGTCCTGGCCGTCGAGAAACGCGAGACCAGAGACGAACCGCGACAACAAACGAGGAAAGCGAAGCGAAACGAAGAGGGCGGTTACAGAGAAAATAAGAGGGCAAAGGGGGCCAGCAGCCGAGAGGGCAATGCGCGCCGGCACAGTGGAAAGGGGGGCGGAAGAGGGAGCACAAACCCAGGACGGGGGGCACAACGAGCAAGGAGGCCAAAGGAGGCCGGGGCCGGTGTACGCGTCCTCAGGCATGCGCGCGTCGTGTCCCATCCATGAGCTCAGGCGCTGTGCGCTTCCCAAGCGTGGGGGAGGGAGGGAGGACATGGAGAGGGCGTCTACAGGCAGCACCTACGCCCACGCCCACCCACCCCACGCTAGCAGAAGAGCCAGCGCACGGTCTCCGTTGCAGCAACAGCAGCGCCAGCACTGAACACACAGCCAGCTACATTGCACGCTCCTCAGCTGCCTCGCCCCGCCAGCTCACCCATGCCATCACAGCGCGTAGGCCACCACAGCAGCCGCCAGGGCTGCCACCGCGGCAACGCCAGAGTGCGGGGCCGCAGCGGCGTCCGATGCCGCCACGCACTGGCCCTCGGTGGTCAGCTGGTAGTCAGCG
>NC_025888.1:370530-403045 GCF_000755165.1 Leishmania panamensis | reverse complement strand
CAGAGAGAGAGAGGCACACAACGCATGCCAAGCGCACCCAGTCCCTCGTCTGCAAGCGGAGTGGGCGTCGCACTGCCACTCACGGTGTGTGGCTCTTTTCGCCCGTTTGCGGCGCTGCACTCGCTGCGCCCTTGTGCCACCGTCGTGCCTGGCGTGAGGAGGTCACCTCCGCGTGCCGTCCGGCCCTACCGCACGGCCTCTTCAGTGCGAAGGCAGCCACCATGGTAAGGGCAGTGCTTTTGATGGTTGAGGAGTTTTGTTGTTTAGTGGTGCGCTGCGTTGAGGGGTTGGTGATCTGTGTCTTTTTTTCAGTGAGTGAGGCGTGTAGGTTTGAAAGGGGGAAGAGAATGCGATGTTGTGTGCCGTGTGGGTGTATTGTAGCAGGGGGTGGGGGGAGCGTGCCTCTTGTGAGTTTGCTTGCGCGTGTAGTGGGTCATTTCTGTTAGTTTATTTCTTGCGTGGAAACTGCTCATTTGTGGAGGCTTGAAAAAAAAAAGAAAAAAGCGGTGGCAGGGCAGTCGCCGACAAATACAGTTCATAGGAGGTGTAGCGCCGAGCTACTGGGGCTGTGATGAACGTATGGGCGTCAGGCCCTCCGGTGTCTTCCCGCAGTGGTCCCTTTTTTGTGTTTGTTTGTTTGGGTTGCCGGTTTCCCTTGTTGAAAGCGCGCAGAAGACTGCGATAATAAACAACGCACCCAACGCTGAGATAAGGAGAAACATATTAAGAGGAAAGCAGCACAGAACAGCGGGAAGTACGGGAGAAAGAGAGGTAAAAGGGGGGAAAGATGAGAAAAAATAGGTAGACAGGGTGAACTAAAAAGAGGATGAAAGTGCAGTAGAGAATACCCCCACACGGCTACACAAGCGGCAGCGGCCCAGGACCTCCTCCCAATGAGGAAAGCAAGGGAAACTGCGTTATCCCTGGGCGAGAGCACGCACCACCAGAGTAAAGGAAAGGAAAAAGAACGATGGAGAAGGAAGAGAGTATAAAAGAGACCGGGTGAGTTGTTAATTATGCCGACGAGAGCCACACAGAGTGAAAGGCTGCTGACTGTTTTCCTTTGTGCGTGTGGACGTGGGTGTGTGGATGGGGGGGGACCCGCAGCTACTTTGAAGGGTAAGAGAGGACAGAAGGTCCATGCACGGTGATGATGGATCGAGAGAGTAGTGACAAGAGTCGGTAGAATATAAGTTTCATAAGAGGAAGCATTAGAGAAGGCCAGAATGAAGAAAAGGATCCGCTGGAAGACGCGGAAGAAAACAGAGACACAGACAAAACAGAAAAGCGATGAGGAGGAGGATGGGACCTACACAGCAACATGTTTTTGCTGGCTCCATCTGCCCACGGAAATACCTGTCAGAGGGGTTATTTAGCGATGCTGACTGCTGCACCATAAAGATGAAGAAAGAGTAGTAGTCGCAGAGATCCATGCTATTGATGTCACTGCACGGGGTGCGTGTGGGTGTGTGCGCAGGTGTGTGTTCGCGTGTCTGTGAGAAGCCATCGACAACGTCATGCTCACAAGTGCCAGTCGTGGAAAGAGAGGAGGGTCATGTGCCATCCTTTACTCTTGCCATATGTATGTTCTATGTTTTTTTTGCTTGCTGTTTCACTGGGGTAGCTGACCTGGTGTCTGCGTCCGTCTGTGTGCGTGGGGAGCAGGGGAGGGGCGCTTGTCGTTACTGATTGAATTCTGTTGTTGCTCACGTCAGCTCCCAACTCGTTATCACGCCTTCTTCTGGTGAGTGACAGTAATGTGGCACCTGTACTGGTGCATCTCTCTTGTCTGCTGAGAACCACACACACACACACACACGAAGATAGAATATGCGGAGAGGCAAGAGTAAAACGTTTTAAAAAAGCGGAGAGGCACAGCGACGCTGCTGCATACAGTTATATGCCGGTACTGCAGAGTAAAGCGCACAGCAATCGCAGGTGTAGAGAGAAAGAGAGTCGAAGAAGAGGAATGAAAACCCCTCGAGCACGAAAATGGAAAAAGAGCGTGTTGACAAAGAGAGTGGGAGGTCTACTGAAGGGATCGATCGTGAGGCCCAGCGGTGAACACAAGGAAAAAGGCGCAGCGTCCGCAGAAGAGTAGGGTCGAAAAGGTAGCGAAAATAGAGAGTCAAAGAGAGACTGCCATGGATGTGGAAAGGGGGGAGAGAACGGCGAAACAGGAAAGAGGACGGCAGGAAGGAAAGAGGGAAAACTGGGAGAGGGGGTTGTTTGAGAAATCACGAGGGGAATGGTGAAACACAACAGAGGTGTAGCGCGTTCGTCACTTCTGTGAATAACGTCTGCAGCGGACATGGAAATGGAGAGTGCGCCCATTGGTCACTAGAGGTGAGGGGAGTGGGGGAACAGGGAAGAGACCACATCACAGGGGGAACGAGAAAGGATGCCCTCAACATCATTCCGAAGTTGCACCTTCGCCATGGCGAATGCGCCTCTCCTACTCCTACAATCTCCCCCCTTTTTGCGCACCATAGTTGTCCAAGTGCTGGCGCGATGATCGACAGCAACAGCTGACGCAAAACGCAGTCGCGCTTTGCCGAAGTGTGCACTCGTCTCCCCCCCCCCTTTTTTTTGCTGTTGCTGTGTCCCCTCTCACGCGTGTTCGAGTTCGACTTTTCTGCTGCTCGCTTTTAATGAAGTTAATGAGTACGTGGGTGTGGGTGTGGTACGTATTTCAAAGTAGCTGCAAAGGGGGACGGCCTCTGTCGGAGGTGTGGGAGTGGAAGGTTTGTACTTTCGCGAGAGACACCACATTAGTAACGTGAAAAGAAAAAAAAAAGAAACGCCGAAGGAGTCGAGGAGAGGTTAACAAGTCCCAAGAACAAGGCTGTCGTGGGAGAGACCTAAAGATCCGGAACGAGAGGGCCAACAGGGCAAAAGAGAAAGTGCCAGCCATCACACAAACACACATGTACGCCTTAAAAGCACGCAGCGAAGAAGAAGAATGACGAAGGCGAAGCAAACAAACAAAAAAGGACGGCGACGAAGACGGTGAGTCGTGTGAGAAGAAGGGGGGTTACACAGAACGCGCACACACACAAAGCGACTACCCCCCCCCCGCGCCCCGCCCCAGAGAACGAGAAGAGACGGCGGCAGGGAGGAGCGAACCAAACAAACAAAAAAAGCGCGACAACAACGATACCAGGATGAACTCCTTCAGTGATAATACCAGGGGAATGGTATGTCAATAAGTGATATCAGTACAAGACACACACACACACACATCCAGAGAGACAGACAGACAGACGTGTCAAGGAACAACGAGGAGAAAGAGGATAAGAGAACGAACGCGGAAAGAGGTCTACGAGTGACTGCGCTGGACCACAAGAAGCAACGAAGGGAGAGAAGCGCCACCAAAGCATGTACAACACACTCACTCATAGACATTAACGCATTCGAACGTGTGTGCGTGTGTGTGTGTGTCTCAGTACAGGCAAAACTATGAGAGTGGGGAAGAGAAGTGCCCAAAGGCGAAAAGGCACAACGAAGGAAATCGAGAGCAGCAACGCAGAGGACAGCACTGCGTCATGCAAAAGTTTCCCCAGACATGCATTCGGACGCCATTTTGCTTTCCTTTTTGTTTTTGACTGAATTCAGTTTGAATTGCCTCAAGGTATTGCGTCATGGCCGCTGCTGCCTCACCCCTCGAACCCGACAGCATCCTTCACACAAATGCGGAAAGCACTAAAGAAAAGAGCCAGTCAAGGGAAGAAAAAAGCGGCAACACACACGGAGGGCCAACACTACCAAACAGACGGAGAAAAAAAAGAAGAACATACGCATCACACGCATTCACTTTTTTCATACAAACAACCAAAGACATGCATGAATCCCCCTCCCAGCAACTTCAGAAGAATGAAAAAGTGTCATGAGACATCTGTGCGTTGCTGCCGTCTGTGAGCGTGCGTGAGACCAGGCGTGGCGTCTCGAGCATGAATGAGTGGGTGAATGGGTATCGAAAAGAAAAACGACGAAAAAAAAAAACGACGCTTAGGTGATTCATTTTTTCTCGGTTCTTTTTTTTTCCGTTCTTGTGGTAGGCGCCCGTTGAATAATACTGACGTTGTCCCTTAACATATCGTAGGTGGGGTAGGTGGGTGTGTGGGTGTATTTTTCGCGTGCCCCATTTTTGCGATATTGCCTCACTTCACCTAAATGAGAACGACGAAAAATAAACTAAACTAAACTAAATATTTAAAGAGACCAGAAAAGCGTATGTAAACAAGCGGGGAGGGAACTGGAGAGAAAGAGAGAATCCAGGAACAACGTGGAAGAAACCAAAAGCAAGTACAAGGAGGGCAGGAGCGCTACGATAATGGAAACGAGGGCCTGGTGATTAAAAAAAAAAAAGAAAGGAGGAAGGCACCAGACCTGGGGAGAACACCACCACAACGAAAAAGCGCCACGACTTACGCACGGGCGCACGCGTGCACAACGAAGGAAGCACCAGGTTCCACAAGTAAAAAAGAGTCGGAGTTTGAGAAGAGCCCAAACAGGGGGGGAACGGCTCACACACAAGAAACGCGTGGGACTAAAGACCACTAAAATGACGGTCTTGTCCTTCGCAAAGCTCTCTCTCAAAATGCGCAACAGCTGCTTCGTCATAGTGCTTTTCCCGATTCCTCCACTGCGTTCTCTTTCGCTCTTTCAGCCACATGTACTCATTCCGGTCAGTCCCTTCCCACTTCACACTTTCTTGCGCAGCTCTTGCACGCTGATCCTCTTCCAAGCCTACGCCGACTCCTCAAGGAATTGGAAGGACTCGAGGAATGCGTCCATGTCACGCTCGTACTTACGCCATGTACCCGTCGCGCTCTCCCAGCGTACAAGCGTTGTCGTGCCATTGCGGACAAAAATGAAAACCTTGCCGACTACCTCCACCTTTTCCTTTGGCGACACCTCCTGCATCTCCTTGGACAGGAAGGTGAGGCAGTCCTGTTCCTTCAGCCGCACGACCTGGATCTTCGTGATGGTGCCGTTCGCGGCCTCCTCCTGAATGCGGGTGGCCCACTCCTCAATGCTACCCATGCAGTCAGTGTCCGTCTCCGGCTTGCCAATGCGGATGGTGACAGTCGGTCCGGTCTCCTCGGGCGACGCGGCCTTGGACGGGTCTGACGGAATGCCTTGTGGCGCGTACACAACAGTGCCGTTGCCCAACTTCGTTGAGACGACACGGCTAGAGCCGATAGCATCGAAGGTGTAGCCGTACTCTGTCGTGATAAAGGCTGCACCGCACTTCGGCTTCGGCGCTTTCGTCGATGGCGCCACACTCTTCACGGCGCGCACCAGAGCTGCCTCGGAGAGGTACGAGATGGCCTTCTGTTGCGGGTTCACAACGAGGCAGTAGTTGTTGTAGGTGAATGTTTTCTTCTCCTGTGTACCATCAAAGGCTGAGCAAATCGTGACACCGTCTATCGCTTTCTCTTTGCGCTGCTTGTGCGCTGTCGTCGGGACCTTGTTCACCTCGTACAATGTAATCTCCTCCTTCTTCACGGTGGACACGAGCTGAAACTTGGCAAGGTAGAGTGTTGCCTCATCGCCGGGAGCCGGGTACTCCCAGCTCCAGGTGGTATCGATGTCCATGGAGACCTTACCAGTGTGCACACGAAAGAAGCCCAGGGAGCTGGAGTCCATTGGGGTAACCACGATATCGCGCGCTAGTTGCATGAAGATCTGGCGGTACTGATTCATAATTTTCGGGTTGCACATGATCTGAAACACGTAGGCGACACCGTTGCGCACCTCCAACAAATTGATAACGGATAGGTCGAAAAACGGGGGCATGCTCTGAGAGTATTCGAGAATGTGGCGAAACGAACCCTCTTGCACGGTGCTATCCTTGCGCACGGCCGGCTGCACAACGCCACCCGTCATCATAAGCATCTGCTGCATCGATAGGTCCTTTGAGCGGTCCTTGAACTCGGTGAGGTTTAAGTTCTCGCCACGAATATCCTCTACGGAGAGAATAATCACCGGCACGGCGCCAGGCATTTCAGCGTTCGGGAAATGCTCGAATTCTGGGTTCCACACCGTGACCATCGCCACATTCGGAATCGGTGATAGCTCCTCTCGCACCTCCCAGCCCTCCAGCACTTTCATCGAAATACCGAGGTGCTGGAAAACCTTGCGATCAGAGCTATCCACAGTCGCCACATTGGCGGTCGCCGGTTTGCTGACCACCTTAGTCCCCTCTCCAATAGCGTCTGGTATCGCTGGCTTCAGCTCATCCAAAGCTTCATCAAGAAGCAACGCCGCTGGGTCAGATACTGTAAGCATATTGACCACAGCCGGCGCTGAAGCATCCTTCTTCGCGGTAACGGGCTGCGCTGGTAGCGCTGTCTTCGGCTTCTGTGACAAAGGCACCTCCGAGGTGGAAGCCTCGGTAGGTCGAGAAACAGCTTTAGGTGCTGAAAAAATCTGCTTCTTTGACTGCGAAACACTACTCACTGGTGCGGAGAAGGCGTCGTCGTCGTCCTCAGTGCCCTTTTTGTGAGAGCGCATGACGACAATAGTGCCAATGAAGGCAGCTGACGCAAGCACAGCGCCAGTAGCGGCAAGCACCTTGTTTGACGGCATTTTATGCAACGCAAATGAACCTACTGCGTTACAATGTGGAGAATCTTAAAACGAACCACAAGGTCTAGCGATACTGGATTGTGGTGAGGATGTGAAGGCAGAGAAGACAGAAAAGGGGGTATTTGTTAGTGAAAAGACGCGTGGAACCAGCACAAAGGAGCAGATAAGGAGCAAACGCAGAGAAAATGATAAATGGCGAAACAACAGAGTCCTACACCACTGAGGCACCTACGCCAGCGTCCATGTAATCCTTTCTTTGAACATTGTTTTGTAGTAGTTCTTTCCAGACGTAAAATAAGGATGCAGCCATTTTTTCGTATACTACCAGTGAGTGCAAGTGCGCAGAACTGCGCTTCGGTGCTTTGAGTTGCAAAATGAGCCTTGCCTGCGTTGCACTCGAGTGCGTCACTGCTGTTTTTAAGAAAAATATTGTCTTCTAGTTCGTTTTTTCGCCTGAATAATCAAAGAGAACCCCTTCTTTTGGTTGTTTTTATTTTTCACTTGTTTTGCTCCTCATATCCGTGAGGAATAAATCTCATAGCAGCTTCTAGAAACAGCAATAAATCCCCAACCATCTGGCAATCATATTCGTTCACGTATTCAGTGATGAAACTGGACATTTCTTTTTGTGCGGAAAAAAAAGAGCACATGGGTCTGTCAATCGAAACGTGATTCATATCAACGCACACACACACACACGCCAAAACACAAAAAAAAAAATTGAGCGTCATTCAAACACTCTTTGACGAACCATGATCTTTGAGCGGCAAACTGGACACTCTGTCAAATTTGCTGCGCAGGACATACACGCGCAAAAATGCCCGCATGGCACTAGAACTGTGTCTTTTTTTCGATAGCAAACGAGGCACGAATTTGGCAGCATGTTATCTATGATATTCTTCTTGTCAGATCCACTGTTGTTACCGTCAATAGTCAGTGAGTTCCCGCAAATTTCTTGATCAATATAAATTGGGCAGCGGCCACTTTTCTCCAGCGCTCGTCCTAGGCGTTTCACCATGAAGCACAGAGATGAAGTGGACGGCCTCCACTCGGCTAGCTCCTTGCAGAAGCACAGGCCTGTAAAATCCACGTTGGGATGATTGTTTACAATTTTCAGTACCGATGCATTTACGGAGCCCGGAATGCGTGAGTTCCCACTAATGCGGGCGCAGGCGAGGTAAATGAAAGGCGGTTCGATGGGGAACTGATGCGATATCCAAATTTGGATAGGGATAACGAGGGACTGAATGACTGGCTCACTAGCAACGCCGCTCTCTACACTAGCATCAGCCCTCGGTATCATTGGAAAGCCAACAGAAAGTCCTCCGTAGAGGCAAATCTTGGGTTGCTCAGTGTTGCCCCATGTAGTGATCTTTCGAGAAAAGCAAAGTGAGCTGCAGACGTTGTCAATCTCCATCACAATGCGGCGGAGGACCTCAGGCCTGTAATGACTGGCGTTACTGAAAAAACGAACCACATCATCGTTCATTTTGTCTTGACTCCAGTGTAGCTGTGCATGAGCTACTCGAGAAGAAAGCACAAATAAAAGGATCACCCAGATAAAAGAGGGGCGAAAGATAAGAGGAAAAGCGCGCCTTTTATGTGCTCAGGGGGTCAGAATCGTTGTAATGCTTTTCTTGTGGTATGCTTTTGGCACTGTATACGCTCACCGAAAGAAAACTGCTCTCCCGTGTAGAGGACAATTGCAAGTTGAGAAAAAATCCTTCTGGAAATGCGCAGCCGGTATGCTTGTGAGAGCACGGCTTGGGCTTTTTTTTTCGTCTTCCACAGGCACCTTAATAGCGAGGAGCAACCCACCGCGGTCTCAGTGTCCAGTACCTGATCTGTGGAAAACCCAAGAAGCCTTCATCCCTGCAAATAACCAATCTCCGGTAGTGAGAGTTAGGCACCTGTGACGGGGGAATGTCAGAACAATGTATTGCTATTGATATCGGCGCCCAGGTCATGCATGGCGCTCCGTCGTTGAAACTGGACACAGAAAAGGAGAAAACTAGTGCACACCTTCACCCCTGGCTGATAAACAAGCGAGCGGGAAAGTTCTCACTCCATTCTTCTATGCTGATGGCGCTGCGCAATTTACAGGAACAGTTGAAATCAACTGAGCAACATGTGCCTGACAATGCGTCGAGCAGAGAAAGCATAAACTACATATTGCTTAAATACTGAAACGAAACTATGAGGTGACGCTTCCGAGGACCCCCCCCCCAACCCCACCGTCACAAACGCCATTCCGCATTCCGAAATGCCCCGCCAGCCGCAGTGGAAAAAAAAGAAAAATCGTTTTCAGCTTGGCGGATTCCTTTGCCTTTTCGGTGTGCTGCACGCAACCATTTTCTGCGGGGATCGAACCCGGCCTCCCTTGGCGAATGCCGGAGGCTCTCGCTGTCATTTTTGCGGCAAAAGTGCATGTACAAAAACTTCGTCATTATGCTTTTACCTTGGGGTAAGCGTGAGCGACCGATAGCTCGCATGAAAGAGCGTCAGACAGGAGATCTGAAGGCCCTGGATCGATCCTGAGTAGTGGCATGAATTTATCAGAAGGCCCCAAGGTACCGCGCATTACCCAGCGCCCTTTCGTCAAGGCAGCTTTTCTTTCCCACTTCATTAATAACGAAACCCCTTTGCATCGACGTCACTTTGTGTGCCGTAACACTTTTGCGCCGCTTGGCCATAGTGGGAAGGCCAGAAAAGAGTGAGGGGAAACCGGGAATCGGACCCGGGTATTCAGAGCCACAATCTGATGTTCTGCCACTGAACTATTTCCCCATTGCCTTTGGACAGTTTTCCCCTCGCACCGCCGGATATAACAGAATCAGTCCACAGTTTTGACGCAACGAAAAAAAAGAGTACGGCACTCAGGGTTCCCGAGTCATCACTGACCTCAGTACTAACTGAGCCTGTGAGTGCTTAACTTCACAAATCGGACGGGATATGGTGTTTTCACTCAAGTATGGTCGTACTCGATGTCTGGGGGACTGCAAACGGGCTCAGTTCTGTGGCAGCACTGCTGCGCGTTTGAAAAAGTACGACGGGCGGGGATTGAACCCGCGATCTCTCGCGTGTGAGGCGAATGTCCTAACCACTAGACGACCATCGCATGTTACCTTATAAAGGTGCAAAAAACTGCAACGAAGATCTGTGGCGCATCGCCCGCTATCGACTGTCCCCCCTTACCCAAAAAAAAACCCACCCACACTGCGAAGCGGCGCAAAAAAAACTCCGTACCCCAGCCGCGGGAAAGTACAATACGCACACGTTGGTGAATGTTTTCATGAAAGAATCCTTGCTCGATGAAAGAAAAAAAAACCTCTTTTTCCGCCACATCTGTGAAACACGGTGCGGTTCCCGCAAAGAACCCCGAATTCCCGCACGCCGCGGAAAAACCGCCGGCCCACTGCGTAGATAAGATGAAATTCCTCCAAAAAATGACTGAAAAGCTGGAAGGATGCCTTTTTCTCAATGCGAAAAAATACCGCACGCAAGGGTCGCCCATGGATGGAACTCACTTTCCGTGTGGTGCTGCCTCCTTGTTTGCCTTGCTTTTCAATTGTTGTAACCTGCACTTAAATGACAGCACATGAATGACATCAAGCTACCGGAGGAGTGGGAGACGCTCTGCAGCACTGATCATGCTGAGGTAATCCACGACTGTATCAATGGTATTTTTCGGCGACTTTTGGCCAACTTGCTCTTGGACTTTAACAATCCCAAGTTCCGTCACGTAAAGAAAAATAACAAAGCTCTTCGCCACCTCGCACAGTCACTACCAGATCGCTTCGTTGAATTTCTCTTCTCGAGCATTGGTTTCGTCCAGCAAGACGATACTTTTATCTTTGAGGGTTCACCAGATTCGCTCATGCATGGCGACGCAGTTTTTTCGCACATCGAGCACTGCATCGACAAGAACAAGATGCAGGCTGTCGAATGTGACCTCCATCGTCTGAGACATTTAGCGGTCAAAAAGGTCACAAATAATCCAATGTCAATAGACATGGTGCCCACTCGTGTACGACTTGCAAAAGAGCCAACTCTCCCTGAGAAAGAAAAGGTGAAGCTCCAAGCTCAATGTAGCGGCACTCAGGAAGATATGGCGGAAGAACAAATAGTCAAGGAAGCTGTGCGCAAGACGCTACTCAATACCGGACGTGTGAGAAACAGCTTTTTTGAGGCACGTGACTTCAGTGCCCGTATCATGCAACACGGCCGCGTCTACGCCTGCACAGAAAAGTGCCCGGATCACTGCATCGAGGCACATTGGCATCTTTTGACTGGGAGGAATATCCTATATTCCTATATTGCCCACCTTTCTGCTGATGGCTCGCAACTCCTGCACCTAGGCCCCGAGCACGGATACCAATACAACAGCCTTCCTGGAGCAGCAAACTTTGGCAAGATGATCCGCTTCAGCGAGAAGCTAGTTGACGAAAATGGAAGGCTAGTGTACATCAAAACTGATGACAAGCCCGTCAAAACGTGCATCTACTGTGGTCGCGTGTTTGCCCAACTCCTACTGTAGAATACAACTACATATATGCCCGCCAAGCGCGAATACGATTTTTTGAGAAAAATAAAAAAGAAATAAGGTGCCTCTATGTATCTAGTAGCGGCCTACTTGAAATGTGCACTGGGATACCACCAATCGAAATGATACGAAGGCCCCTCAAAATCAGATAGGAATACTATGTACAGTTCCTGTTTTTGAAATAGCAGTCATATACACAAAAAGCAAACACAGATGTGTATCTTTTTATATGACGAAAAAAAAAAACGAACTACTCCTATTTAATGCGGTTTTTTTTTTTCCTGCACTCTATCAGGTTCAACTTGCCTACCTCAAGTGTTTGCTTTTGTGGCTTGCTCAAGTTCAGTAGCATCACAGAAATCTGAAAAGCAGGCTTCCTTTTTTGAACAAAAAGGGAAACAGAGGTGCTCTGTTTTTTTTTTCCTTTGATTAGTGTGATTTGTAATGCGCATACTTGTCACTGCTGAAGAATGAGGCATGGTTTTCGAAGGCTACATCGCTTTCACCTTATCAACATACTTGGGTAGATTCGTCAAAGGTCTCAACAAAGACTCGGTCAATGTCAGCCTCCTGAGGGGATCCATTGAACTCAAGAAGCTTGAATTATCGCCTGACTTGCTATCCTTCTCAGAGAGCTTGGAACTCGAAAGAGGTACAATAGGGACCCTCAGCATTAAGATACCATGGCATTCCATTTACAGTAAGAGGTGTGAAGTGACTGTGCGAGATGTTATCATTACAATAGTTCCAAAGTACCAGCGTAGTGATGCTCCGACGGAATTCTTTCGAACGAAGGAAGAGTTCCTTACCGCTACACAGGGGGTCCTCGCACATAAAGCAAACGAGGAAACTCCTGAAAAAGACTGTAAGGACAGCTTCCTTGGTCGGCTTCAGCATGCCATTCTGAAACATTTAGCCTTTCGTCTGGAGAACATTTCTTTTCGATTAGAAGACAAGACCGGCTGTTGGAAAGGGCAAACTGCTGGGGTGCATGCGCACTTTGATAAGCTGACGTGTGAGGCGACAGACTCGAATTACAAACCCGTTTTCATTGGGCTTGAGGATAAAGCTGTGAGTGAATCATTCTACCGTCTTACCTCATACGAAGGGGCCTCGGTGTACCTGCTGTATTCCTCTAATAATGACAAAAAAGTGCTTCAACAGCCGTCATCCCAATTTCGGCGTTGGGAGAGTGCGGACACCTTCAGCAATGCTGAATATGTTTTGATGTCTTCTGATGGTGTGTTGACCGTTTGCTGGCAAAATCAGCCTTCTAATAAGCAAAAAAAGTTGCGCGTGTGTATTGCGCTCGTGACCAGAAAAGTAGCTCTTAAATGGAGCGAATCCTGCATTATAGCCATCGGAATTCTTTTTGAAAGCGTGAAACAGGCGCCGCGGCGTGCCTTCGTTGGGGACAGTCGACCTGCTAGTCGCATTCAAGCTGGTGACCCGGCCGGAACATTAAAGTGGTGGACCTATGCAATTGGCAGAGTGGTTGCGTATCAGCAGCGCAAGCTCTTTCTTTCTAGCCTCTTTACTTTCTGTCTGCAGCTTCTCCAAGCGCCTTGGATTCCCGATGGTCAAGGACAGAACTTGAGTGACGACCAGCTGGCTAGCATCTCTGCGCAAGATGTCATGGCATGCTGGAACGCGGCAAGAGAGTGCTTGGCACAGTTTCAGCGCACGAAAACGCCACTGCAGGGGGACGCGTACACACAGTACCTGCATTACCGCTACATGAGCGAGCAAAAGTCACGTGATGGGTCATTTCCGGGGTGGTACCCTTCAATAGCTCTACCGGTTGAGATTGTACTAACCATTGAATGTTCAGAGCTCGCAGTTTCCTTCGACCAAAATTTAAGGGGTGTCGCGAATCAGGCGTATATCGGTGCCACTGTGAGCAAAGACCAGCTGCACGTCCAGCTCTCCGCCGCCACCGCTACCGTGGTTGCAGAGGAGGACGAAGATAATCCCGTTCTTGCCATTGCCGGTAGTGACACCGCCGGTGTGTTGCTTATAGCGTCGAAAAGGGGGCATTCCCCAAGCAGCGGCGAGCTTGTCATTGAAGAGATCGTAACCTGTCTCGACTTGTGTTTTCAAGAGCTTCTGGTTGCGAAGGTAACCTCATACATCGCTGCCGCAAAGCCATTTCTGTATCAGGACTTGTTGGATGTCTCACCCGCTGCAGTCTTGGTGGAAGACAAGCTGGACTACCTAGCGATGAAAAAGCAGCAACAGCTGTTCTCGTCATTTGGCATCATCGTGAAATCCATTACCGGGAAGGCTGGTGGAGTCTACTTGCACGCGCAGCGCTCTCAGCTAACTCTCGCGCAGAATATGCCAATTGTGGTTGAAATTCAGGAAATGAGCGTCATTGCCAATGATTCTACTCTCGTGCAGCTGTGCTCGATTACCGTGGCTCCCACCGTAGTCAGTGACGGTATTCGTATTGAGGTAGTGACCGACAGTGCAAGCATGTCCACCAACGTTGAGGGCTTTGACTACGTGAAGCAGCTTCTTGAATCAATGAAGCAGCGGTGGTCCAGCCACGCGAGCAGCTTTGTGTCAGACCCGCATGCTAGGAGCTCAGCCGACGCAAAACGGGGTGCGCTATTGAAGGAGGAAAAGTCCCAGGTGAATCTGGCGCTGCGGTTCGAGTTTATCGAATACGGTGCTCTGGCGCTAGAAAAATTTTCTGTACGAGCCACCTTCGGTGATGGATGGTACATTCACCTCAGCGCCGCCGGTGGCACGACGGAAGGATGGTGCCACAGCATTCCACCGCGGCCGCAAGATCCTTTTATCGACATTCAAATATGGGCAGGTGACTTCTTGGCGCACTCACCATTCGCTGACAACATTGAGGACAGCGGCACTGCCTTCACGTGTAGCTTCAACCACGTGACCCTATCCCTCGGCGACGATCTGATA
Source organism: Leishmania panamensis (assembly GCF_000755165.1). Taxonomy (NCBI): domain Eukaryota; phylum Euglenozoa; class Kinetoplastea; order Trypanosomatida; family Trypanosomatidae; genus Leishmania; species Leishmania panamensis. Next base: position 388,977 of record NC_025888.1, on the reverse strand, counting down.
TGCAGTGTAGAGTCTCTTTACGACACTGTGGTAATGATTCTTTTCGAGGAGGACCGTCACGTGTATCTGACCGAGCGCGACAAGTACACCACCCCTCACGTCAGCGGTTTCTTTACAGGCACCCACACGATGCTTCTCTTAGACAGCAACGGCGGTGATTTGACCTTGCTGCCGGAATACGCTGATAGTGCAGTCCCCGACGGCACGGCGGGCAGCGCCGACATGCGCCACCTCGGCGCGACCCCGCCACTAACGCCATCTCCGCTCACCGTGGAGCTTCTTGGTGAAGAGTGCCTGCACGTATCTCTGCAGCGGTACAGTGACAAGCGCATGGATATCCACGTCGTGCTCCAGAAAGGCGTGAACGCATATCTCATTGATGCACCGGCACACATTCCTCTTCTCGTGCCGCGAGAGAGTATGCGCGCAGAGGTGGACTTTCATCTGTGTGCGCCAAGCGACGCAGACTTGCTCATGTTCCCGTACGGCCGGATGAACATGACCATGAAGCTGTCCAACGTGGCAGTCGTCACGCACATGCCAACGCTAATGGCCGCCTGGACGCACTTCAACACGCCGTCGCTGCCGCTATGTCGCCTGTGTAACATCGGTTCGCGTCTCCATTTTTCCTCCCGCCTCAGCCACCCCGGTGCGACACTCGCGCCGCGGTCGCCTGCCTCTGCCTCCGTGGAGGCGCTTGGCGCTGCCGCCTTTGCCCGCATCTCGCGCCTCCCGGAAAGTGGGGTGAAAGGCACCTCTGCATCGTTGACTACCCTCGCCTCGTGTGCCACATACTCGGCGCAGGTGTTTCCATCCGATGTGCGCCTGTGCATTGAGGTTGCTAAATCGGAGCTGTACTATCCATGGGGTGAGGGCAGTGTGGCACCCCTGTACCTTCACGCCGAGGTGCCGAGCTGGGAAAGTGTCGTGCTGAAGCGAGACGACTGTGTAGAGGTGACTGCGCGAGGATTGTTGTCAATGCCCCGTGTCAGTGCCATGTTGCACACTCTCCCACGTACGATGAGCGAGACAGCGGCGCAGTACGCAGAGGGGAGTGCCGTGCGCGCCGCGCATTCACCTGACGTCCAACACGCTGCCTTTCCGGACGAGGAGTACTTTGCGACACCGCAACACTGGGCCTCGCCGCCGCCTGCTTCATCCCTCATCCAAGTGCACGTCGTGTACACGATGGACAGCCGCCCGCCGTTCTGGCCGGGAAGCTCCGACGAGTCTCTGCGAGTCTCCTTGACTGCTACAGCTGTGCCTGGCAGCGGCGCGTTGCCGGGACCTTTGCACATGAGTCTGCGCTCGCCAGCTGAGGTAGCCGCGTGGCTGACCTTTTTTACATTTTTCAATCTCACCAACACGGTTCCGCTCCCCATATCGGGCCGCGCAGCTACCGCCTCATCTGCGTTTGCGTCAGAAGGGAAAGACAATGGCGGCGGGGACGGGAGCAGCATTACCACCGTCAAGGCGCAGAACCCGCGCCGCCTCATCGTGAACGTGCACAGCTCTCCAATCGTGTTTCATCTGCCCTTCGCAGCGGCGGCAGCAGTGCTGTGGGATGGATTGGAGTATGTGGCCTCACCCGGCTATAACGCACTGAGTATACCGAAGCTGGATGTGTTGGTTCATGAGCAGCTGTGGTACGCCGCAGCGACAGGGGTGGAAACGTTGGTGCAGCAGCTGGCTGCGTTGCGTGACAGCGGCTACGCTGTTCTGTCTCTTCGTAGCAGCAGTAATAGCAGTAGCAGGAGCACGGGGGAAGTGGATATGGTACCTGCAATACTATTAGAGTCGCACGCTACAGGTCCAACAGCGGTCAAGGTACGCCGACGACTGGTGCTGCCCGCTATCGTAGGGCAGCTTTCCCATACCACCACCCTCGTACAGCTACAGCAGTGCTCCACGCTTGCCGCTGTGAGCGCAGTTTTTGAGGCTCGAAGCGCACAGACTGCCCTGCTCAATGCCGTGATTCTGCAGGAGAGCCAGCGCCAGAAGCTGCGTTACGCGTGCTGCTGTACCACATCCGCCGGTGGTGGTGGGGGCAGCTGCAACAGCAGCGGTACTGACGCCGACGCGCAGGCGCAACTGCTACCCTTCCTTTCTCCGCCCTTGGCGATACACATCCACAGTGCCTGCCTCACGTTTGAGTGGGTGAGCGGACTACAACGGGGCCTGCGAGCGGGGGTGACAGTGGCGCTTGCAAATGCGCGGTGCAACGATTACAATACGCCCAGCCGCCACCCCTCAGCCGACCAGCTCACCGACGACAACTGCGACACCACCGCACACACTCCCCAGCGCTTTCCTCTGACGGCGTCCGTGCCGCTTCTTGTGGAGGTGGAGGCAGTAGAGGCGTATGTCTGGTGGACTACCGCAGAGAGCACCAGCACCACGGAACCCGCCGTCGGCGAGAAGGTGACGTCGCTCGAGGAGCCACAGCCGACGAGTAAGCAGCACCTGAACCTGCCGCTGGTGACGGCCTGCATGCCGCTCCTACTGTATCCACTCCAGGTGCGCACGCGCTTTGACACCGCCTCGCAGACGGGGGACGCAGGCGCAGGAAAACCCGCAAATGGCACAGGCTTGGTTGGGGCCCCATCGTCGAGAATCTTTGTATCTGTCGAGCAGGAAGACGCACGAGTAGCGGCAAGCGAAGAAGAGCTCGAGATAAGTTTTGCAGTGAACGGTGGGGACGATATCACCAGCGCAATCATGAGCCGCTCGCAGTCGCCCTCCACTGCGTCTTTACACACAATAATGTCGACCACCAGCGACAGCAAAAGCAACGTCACAGCGACAGCGGCACCCAGTTCTATCAGGACCCCCACGCGCCCCGCGGAAGCGCAACCAACGTCTGTCTTCTTAGTGACGCCGATTTGCGTCGTACTCAACACCTCCGCGTATGTTGTGCTGAGCGAGATGCTGCTGCATAAAGTTCAGGGGAAAACTGCAGCGACAGCAACGGGAGCCCAGGGTGCGGTGGCGGTAACAACACCACCTGTCCCGCAGGGCATCACGGCCGTCAGTCAGTACTACCTCACGTACCTTGTGGAGCCTCCGATGGCAGCGCGAGGCAGTGCCGCGACATCCAGCCCCTCCATCTCCTCACCTCTCTCACTGCTCACCTACAGCAGAAGTGGGTCGAGCAGCTATACTGGCAGCGCCAGCAACGGTCTTGGCGGCAGCTCCGGCAGGTATGCGTCTTCGCGCGCACTGCCTGCGCTCTTGCGAATGACGAAGATGACGTACGTGCTCCGTTACGACAGCGCACAGCAGCGCGTGTGGACAGAAAAACAGTCTCAAGCAACGTGGAAACTGGCGCAACAGCAGGTGAATGACACCAACTCAGCCAGAAAAGAAGAGTGTGTGCGTGAGTCGTCTGTTGGCGGCCCCGGCGAAATGGTCGAAGAGAAAGAGCGTAGTACATCGAGCATCTTCCTCCCCCTCCCTTCGCTGCACACGGTGGGCGGGATGCCGATTTTGCCAACGCCGACAGAAAACGAGGCCCCCGTCGAATCACAAGAGGCAGAGGCTTATAATGGCCACGCACAGTCGTTAACGCACGTCACGGCTGCCATGCCAACGTTGGTGTCACAGGCTACCACGAAGTCTCGCTTGCAGATGCGCATGACTGTGGCGGAGGTGTGTATTAGGCTCGTCTACTACCGTGATGCCGAAACAGGCGCCGCAACTGCCTCCGAAGAGCAAGATTTCTGGCAGCACTACGCAGTCGTCCACGCCGCAACGCGTTGCGTAGCAGCGGCAAGTCCTACGCCGGCTACTACGGCCCGAACACCGCGCCTCATGACGTTCCTCGCCACTACTGTCGCACCTCTGCAATCACTCCACCCAGCCAGTAAGCACACGAACATGAACAGCAGTACCTCACAAAGCCCCATGAGCAGCAACGCCAGCCTGACATCGCACAGTCGTACTCTCTGGCAATTGGGTCCACCGCCCGCCTCACCGACAGCTGTACGGCAGCAGCTGCTGGCCCCTACCACAATACTCGAGGAGGCGTGTGTGGATGTTTTGCGTGTACAGCTGAGTGGCATCATCGTATCCAGCTTCACCGACGCGCACTCTGTCCAGTTGGAGTCGTGCGTGTGTACCTCAGTGAAGAGCCCCAGTCGTCCGCTCCTCTCTATGACTCAGGTGGAGCTGTACGTTCCGTCTTTCGCTATCACATATCCGTCGGCCGAAAAAGCCGAAGAAACGGTGGCACGAGACCTTCAAGGCGCTGCCTGGGCTCCGGAGGTCTCGCGGGGAATGGAGACTGCACCTGCGGCACAGAGCATCAGCGCATTTCCAACGACGTCGCGACAGGACACGAACGCATTCGCCGCACTATGGGCTCCGGTGCTGTCACAGCCGCAGCCTCAGCCTTCAGAGCCGACAAGGCGTGCAGGGAGGAGCAGCTTGGTCGACCCCCCATCAGTGGCAGCAGCTCCCACGGCACCCTCGACAAGCGCCGATACCTCGAACCGCAATGACAGCGGGGACCAGAGACAGGCTGCTATGATGCAAGGTGAAGTGGGATGCCGCCTGGAGACGCTGGCTGTCGATCTCAGTGCAGTCGCGTTACGTGCCTGGTTGAGCTGCCTCGTCGAGCACCCGGTCGCCGCGCTGCGAGCCGCTGCAGAGGAGGAGGAAAAGCGGGTGAGAGCTATAGCGAACAGGCCCCACAGCGCCGACACCGTTGCTGCTGTGACAGCGCTGCTGGAGAAAAGTGAGGAGGAAGCCACGGTGCCTGTTCTATCGCCTGTGCAGTGGAAACCTGGTCAAGGTCTTCGTGTGCATGAGATTCGTGGAGCCTTTTGGGGTCTCGAGCACGACATCACCCTCTCCCGCGACGGCCTCGTCCTTTTCTTCTCAAGCCAAGACACAAACTTGCTGACGGTGTACCTCAATGGTCACGACATCGTGCTCGACCCCTCACTGCTTCTTCGCCCGGCAGGACTGCAGCGGGTGGTAGTGGTGGTCCAGAGTGGACTCACCGTTCGGTTTGTCGGCAGCGGCCGTGTGCGGCTCCCACTTGCGCTGTGGAGCTCGTCCCTGGTCGAGACGGCGGCGAACGTTGGTGTGGAGACGGCTCTACTGCCTTTCATGGCGATTGGCGAGGGGAGCTACCTAGAATGCACCCAGGTGCGGCTGGGCTTTATCGAAACCACGGCAGGGAGCTCAGCGGGCGGTGGCAACGGTTGGGCAACGACTACTTCGACCCAAAAGCCTGTGCCCGACTCGTCCGCCTTCAGCTCAAAACACTCGACAGTGGTCAAAGCCGCGGAGAGAAGCGAGGAAGCAAGAGCAGACGTGTCATCGCCATCACCACCTCCGTCGTCCCATGCAGACCTACACAACTCACAGATGGTGCACCGTAATGTGCATTTTCACCTGCCTCACATCTCAGTCATCATCGAGCCGAGACACGAGTCCCGGCAGCTGCACATCCGCACAGCGGTAGATTCATGGATGAGCCTCTGTAACGGACGACTGCTGCACGACGACGTGCGGTGCACCAAGTTCATGGTACTCTCGGAGTCCGTCTACAACGCCGCCACGACGACGGCACGCACGACGGTGCTGGCACCTGTCGACGTACGCGTGTATAGCAACAATGGGCGGCACCACGGTGTCTCGCTGGGTGCGGTGCAGGTTGACCTTGGCCGTGCAGACCTGTTGATCATGTCCACGTACGCTGGAGAGTTACAGGCACTGCGGTTGTACGCCAAGCACCTGGCCCACAGCAAAGCAGAAAAGGCATTCCTCGAAATGGTAGAGGCCACCTTGGCATGGAAAGCATCAACAGCTACCACGAACAACACCGGTGCGCAGGGAGAAGAGGATGAGCAAGACGATGAGCTGTACGACGACGAGGGCGATGTCAGCGACAAGAGCAAAGAAAAAGAAGAGGTGCAGGAGAGGCCCACCAGCGGCGCCAGTGGAAGTAGTGAGCACGAGGGAACTGTGCTTGCAATGCCGCCGTCAAGAAGCGGCTACGCACGCGTCAACCATACCAACAAGGCCTCTGCGACAGCCACAAGTACAGCAGCAGCAAGTGATGGGGCGAACAGCATCGACCGGCCGCGGCCATTGTTGTCAGGACCAAGCACGGAGTGCTACAGGAAAACGCCGCCCCCCGCCACCCTGCAGAACTCTGCCCCGTACAGATCTAGCGTCACGAAGAGGTTCCTACGGCAGGGCGGTGCCGCGAGCAAAGAGGACGACGACGGCCAGGTGTGCCCCACATCCACTGTTGATGCGCGGCGGCAGCAGCAGCAACAACTGCAGCGTCGGCGTAGGTGCCAACAACTTCGCCTTCTGAAGCAGCAGTCCCGTGAGTTCTCGTGGGTAGTGTTTACTGCTTCCGTTGAGGTTATCTTCAGCGATCACCGCTACCCACTCGTTCAGATGCACGTACAGGATGTCGTGGTGCGTCGCACATCTACCTCGGCCCTCGCCTCCACCTCCCTCGTACAATGCCAAAGAGCTAGCGTGCGGGTTCACGGGCGTGGTCGCTGGGACGTGCTCCTCAAGCCGAGCGCTGCACTGACGTGGTCGCTCACGCAGACGGTGTCGCGCCACAGCAGCAACCGACACACCTCCCTGGTGGTGGATGGAGTCCACTGGCAATGCTCGCATCTTATCGTTGCAAAGATACTTTACATTAATCACCAGTTTGGAACCCTAGCTACGTGCCTTAGGCGACGCTTGACCATGGCGGTCGCTGCAGTGGGAGAGGCAGGCAGCTCGGCAGCACCGGCATCCGTCGCCGGCGTGGCCCTGGCGTCTCTGACCAAGGGCAGAGACGAAGAAAAGTGTTTAGGAAGGGACAGCAGAAGCGACACTACAGCGAGCAGCATTTCTGTTAGCTCCGATGGGGACGACAGCAGCAACAGTGGGAACGATAAGAGTCGCAGCAGCAGTGGCCGGGAAAGCAATGCCAACACTGAGACATTCTCAGACACGAGCTCGAAGCGCCCACAACTGCAGCCGCGACGAGATATAGTGGCGATGGGGACCGGTGACCAGAGCAGCGTCGATGCTCTGACAGTGGCAGCGACATCATCAGCATCGCCTTTCCCTGCCGCTGCCGCCACCACCTCCAACCCACTCGTCATGTCGATGTCGCTGTCTCAGCGTGATGGTCACCGCAGGCCATCTGAGACTTCAGGTACAGGGGCACCCCTGGCGACTACGACCATCTCCCCTAGGATGGCAACACATCGCCTTTTGAATAGTTTTAGCCACACCCTCTTCGCCGCCATCTGTGAGCGCGCGGCAGTGACGAAGGTGCCGTCGACGGCAACGTCTGATGTGCGGAGTTCAGCGGTCAGATCGGTAGACCCATCGCCATCATTGACGTCTGCAGCAGTAACAGCAGTGCCGATGCTGTGGCGCTGCAACGAGCTCTACCGGCTTCCACCCGCCTCCTCTACCGATATCTTCATCTCGTACCGCCGTGCCCACTCGCTGATGTTGACCTTCTTCACGGCCGAGTGTGTGGAGTGGAATAGGGTGAAGGGCGCCTGGGCACTAAATGCTGAGGGAGAGACAGCGCTGGCAGCAAGGGCCACCATCAGCGCTGCTAAGTCAACAACGCGGGTACCTCTTATGACCCCGCAGCAGCATCCGGACACCTCCAGTGGTGCCTCTTCATTTCTCTCTTGCGTCGCTATCCCTGCCGCGACAACCAACTGGTTAGCCTTTACATCCCTGCAGTACGGCATGGCGAGACCTCTGACCGTACACACCACTCTCCCCAGAGGAACAGCGGCTGCAGCAGCACCCACACCGACAGCGGCATCGCCATCGTGCCTGGACAGCAACATGACCTCACGGCCGAGGTCACCCATGGCAGCAGCGTCATGGATGACCACCACGGCGGCGGGGATCAGCGACTATGGCGACAGCCATAGGAGCGGAGGTGGCTTCAAGACGCCTGCGTACTCGTTAGCGTTGACCTGTGTAGACACAGAGGAGGAAGCCGACACGTTATGCTACCCCATTGTAGTCACCAGCGAAGAAAACAACAATGATGGTTCGACTCCTGCCGCGCATCAGCAGCAGCACTACCACCGAAGACATGCTCATCACCGCTCCCCCACTGCGTCCTCGGCCGACACCTCCGCACCGCCTTCCCGTAACGCGTCATTCATGTGCGTGGGCTCGCTAACGAAGGATGTCGCTTCGCAAATGACTCGAGGCGGCAGCAGTAGCAGGGCCGGTGCAACTCGCCGCACTTCCGGTGACTGCGCACCTGCTGAGTGTAGAGGGCCGCCGCTGCACAACCAGCTGCACAGTACCCACGACCGTTACGATCGCCTGCAAGTACACTGCGGTGCTGCCTCCACCAACTCGCATCCAGGCCAGCGACACGGAGGCGGTGCTACACTGTCAGCAGGGACCGAAGGAAGCCAGCAGCCCTCTGGACAATGGAAAGGGGAGTTGCGCACCCACGCTACTGCCCATGTCCCACTAGTGGCGCACCAGCAGCGTCCGCAACCGCCGTCCCACAGCCCAGCAGCGACAGCCCCAGTGGCTTCAGGGCAGGATATCGAGGGAGGCAGCGGGGACCTGCTCGTCGTGCGCCTGCAAGCACGCAGCTCCCTCTGCAACGAAACTGGCTGCACATTGCAGCTTCTGTCCTCCCCCGAGTTGGTCAAAGGATCCAACTCGGCTGCGGACGCCGTATCCTGGCCTGCGACGTCAGCGACGGTGCCGCCAGGCTGGCAGCTCCCGCTGTATGAAGAAAACGTGCACAAGGAAGTGGTGCTGCGCGTGTGCTGTCCCTCGACCCGGTGGATGCCGTCACCGGCTGCACGGAGTGCAGCCGCGGTCTCCTCTGACAGCATGAACGTCTCCGGGTACACGGTTGGGGTAACGGAGACGATGAGCACCGCTGCAACGCTCCTGCGCTGGTATGAGGCGCGCATCGTGTTGGGGCAACTGGAGAGCGGACGCTTTCTCTCCTTCCGGCGCGTTGATGTGGAGGGTGGTGCGGTGCCTCCATCTGCAGGCGTGGCAGGTGCGGCAGCGGCGAAAGACGCAGCGTGTCCTTTGCACCACCGTGCTACCAGCAGCCACTTCGGCGACGATGACGATGCGCGGCTGCTCGCCCTCTTTGTGATCCGCACGTATTCTGCAGACGGGTTGGTGCAGCGTATCGCCCTGTACCCCCGTCTCACTCTCGTCAACCACCTTGGCCTCACCGCACGGGTAGTGGTGCTGCAGCAGGACCCGCTTGCGGGCCCACAGACTCCAGACGAGGCCACACTCATCGCACAATGGACGGCGCCGTTTGTCGGGCGCGGGCGGCACGATCGAGAGCGCTTTTACCGCAGCCTTGTCACTCTCGGTGCCCATGACGCGCTTCCACATCAGCACGCTCTCCCGTTGCACTTCTGCACGTACGGAAGCAATCTCGTCCTAGGTCTGTCATTTACTCAGAGCACCGGTGACGCCTTCTTCACGGCGGACCTTGACTCGGTGATCACGCATCTGCGCGATGCCGTGGATCATCACCCACGTCTGCTGCAGCTACGCGACAACAACGGGCGGCCCTTCTATGTGCAAGTCAGTGTGATGTCGCGCACAGTGGTGCTGTCTGTAGCGTTATGGGTATACAACCTGACCGAGTACCCGCTGCTCATGACCGACAGCGTTCTGCAGGGCCGTCTCTGCCCTGGGCAGAACAGCACCAGTGGCATCATCCCGTCGCAGGGGGAGCCGTTCCTGATCGGCTGCCAACTCGCTGACTTCACGCAGGGCTTCTTTGCGATTGGGATGGACGGTGGCTGGTCTGGTGCGGTGCCCATCGACGTCGGCTCCAGTGGTGTATTTGTGTCCGCCCTGCCTCAACTCGGCATCACGCGCAGCTGCAACTACTCAATTCTCTTCCCAAACGCGCAGGAGGGGCGGCCCATAGTCATCCAAATCACGCCGCGGTGGGTCTTCTACAACAACACTTCCAAGCGACTGCGACTTCAATTTCGCTTTCCTGGACTAGAAAACGAAATGCAGAAGGCAGAGAGGCGGCGGCGACGGCTGCTGATGCGGGAGATCGGTACCACCACAGCAGAGAGCGGCAATGAGGCCGCAACACTGCCTTTCACGGCTGCCGAGACAGCCCCACAAGCGGTGCGGCGTCGACTTCTCCTTGAGACGGACGACACCGTTGGCGCCCTCACCTCCATCGCAGAGGTACAACTGAACCCCGGTGACTACCACGTGAGCTGCATTGGCCCGATCGAGGGAAACCAATTCCGAGTGCAGGAGGTATTGCAGGGGGCACTGCCCACTATTATGTCCATCACTGGCTCAGACTGTGTCAAGCATCGCAATGTGGCCTCCTACGAGTCGCAGTACACCCCGTACATGGATGTCGACCGCCCGGGTGAAGCGACGTTCAACCTGTGGGCGGCGCCGCGTGCGCCGGGGAAGCAGGTGGCCGTGAGCTACGGCGGCCACTTAATTGTGCAGCGGCCCTCCGCGCCACACCCGACAGAGCTAGAGCCGCACGACATGTACGCTACCGACGCCGTCATCACAGGCAGTATTGCCGTGGTGGTGCAGAGCGCTGAGAATGTACTAGCGGTGCTGCTGCAGCCGATTCAGGGAACGAAGATCCTCTTGCAGAACCGCACGAAGTCGCATACCGTCATGGTGCGGCAGCAGGGCAGCCGCCGCCGCAACCGCATTCCGCCTCGCCAGAATCGTTTTTTCCTCTGGGAGGACGCGCGCCAGGAGCACGCCATTCGTGTGCACATCCTTGGCTACAAGGGCCGGTGGTTTGATGTGGACTTCAGCGCCGGTGAGTGCCAGGTGACACGGCACGTCGACACCAAGGCTGCGACCGCCGCTGAGATGCTCGAACATGCACGCCAGCTGCACCCGCACCCGACACAGGTGAAGCTGGGTGCGGAGCTGCACGGACAGATTGCGGCAGCAGCTGTATTCCCCTTCCACGTGCGCAGTTATACCAATGCTGAGAAGACGCGCGTCACAGTTCTGATCACAGAGTCCCCTGTGCCGGTCTACGCCGCGATCGACTCATGGCGCACCTCACAAGCCATGTCTTTACGCATGACGATGGTGCAGCTCAGCTGGATACAGGAGATGAGCACGTACGTGGCGGCTGCGGCGAAGTTCACAACGCCGTTTGCGATCGATGGCGGTGATGATGGGATGTTCGACGATGACACATCTAGTGCGGTAATCGTACCCGCCGAGGATGCTGATCGTGGCGGCGACACCGCGGCTTCCAGCACCGATGGTACACGCATGCCGCCACGCGGACGCCTCTTGCGCCAGCGCAACAACACTGTCAAAGCCGTGGCGGAGATTGCACCGGCGTCCAGCGTTGCGAATGTAGCCCTCTTCTCGATTATCCTGGAGGGGGTGCAGCTGGAGCGCCTCGCCACGGAGGACAACGAAAATTTCTACTTTGCGGTACACCAGATGCAGTGGGTGGATGAGAAGTTAGAGACAGTGTTTGTTTATCGAGCGAGGCCTCGGCTGCCACCGTCTACTGCCATGCTGCAAGGTGCAGACGCAGTTCAAGGCAGTGCAGATGCAGCAGCGGCGATGCCGCAAACACCACTGGTCTTCTCAGACTCCCCATCTTTGTCCTCACGTGCGAAGCGAAACGCCAGCGACCGCGTTGGTAGTCCCAGCAAGCGACGGCCGCAGCATCGCGCCGGCTGTGTAACGCTCTTGGCGCCCATCGCCGCCACTGTTAACCACCTGCTCCACACAGCTCTTGGCCGAAGTGACGCATTTCTTCTTTGCATGGAGAAGCGAAATGACCTGGAGCTCAGCTACAGTCTCATCAAGTACGCTGATGGCGTGACGCGCTACACAGAGCTGCGCTGCGTTCTGACCCCGCTCGTCGTGATGCTGACCGACTTTTTGCTGGTGGATGTAATCCAGGAGGTGCGTCGGCTGCGAGTACTGCTCGGCCTTAGCAAGAAGACGGCCGCCTCACAGACCACCACGACGGCGCCGCTGGTGTTGACTGTCTCCTCGCTTCAGCAGCAGCAACAGCCAACGTGGCGTGCCTTCAGAGATAAGGGCACGGGTGGCACTGTTATGGCTGTGGTACCAAGTAAAGCTGCATTTTCCTTCCCTTTTGCGCGCTTCTCCTCGCGGCGGCCGAGGCAACGCAGCGGCAGTGTAGTTGTGGCAGACGGCGAAAGAGATGCAGAGGTGCCGCCAGCTGAGCAACCGACCCCTGCAGCCCAAGTGGAGCCTCGGCACCGGTCCCCGAACGAAAGCCCTCTCAGCGAAGACGCAGGGCAGCGGCGTCGCGGCCGACGAGCGGGACCGCTGCCGCTGATGGCTAGTCGAAGCAGAAGCAGCGACAGCGACATGAGCAGCATTACGATTGCATCGTCGGTGTGCACGACACGCACTGGCAGCAACGTCACGCACAGCAACCAAGTGGGCGAGAGGAGCAACGTCAAGCGGAGCTGGAGGGCATCTATCCAGCACTTCCGACGCCACTCTAACCCATCGCGTGCCTCGACTGGTGTCACCACCATTGCAACGCCACCTCAGCAGCAGCGAGACGGTAGCACTTCTGGCTTTCTTTCGCAGGCTGTCTTTCTTCAACAGCTCGTACAGGAAGTGCGTACACGCCTGGATCAGCGGGGGACGGCTGTGATGGTCGGGTCGCTGGCAGTCCCTACCACCCGAGGAGAGAAACGGTTGCGGACTCGCAGTAGGCGACTGTCATTCCTGCCCGAAAGAATCGCCGGCGCAGGCCCTGAGGCGCGAGGACAGCAGCTGCTACTCGGTGCCACCTCGACTGCTGTGTGCTGCCACCGAAGTGCAATGCAGCACAGTAGGCCAGACGATGGTTTTGTGAGGGCCACCACCGTCGATGCTGACGGAAACCGCACTGTGGCTGGTGTGGGGAACAGCGGTGCCAGGGCTGTGCGCGACACTGGAGTTGGCAGTCGTGGAAGCGGCGCCGCAACCACACACGATGGTGCAGGCAACTCTAACACAACCTCCCTCATGTTTATCGAGCGGCTCGAGGTGCAGCGCGTGACGCTGTACGTCACCTTTGTTCGCCACAGACCCGACCCACTGCGACCGCTGCTCGGTGCCTATGCGTGGATGCTGCCCAGTCAGCTACGTCAGCGCGAGTTCTACCTCCCCGCCTGGACGCTGACGCGGCAGGTGGAGACGCCAGCTTCGCTGCAAGCGCGTCTTGTACGATGGGGGATGAACAGCTTGCGCGAGCAATGGACCAAGGTGACGAAGCTCGGCACACTGCTGGCCGCACTACAGTTCTGGCGGCACCAGATAGTGCCTTTGCATGGTGCTCCACGGGCATTGACGCTCTCCTGCGTGCAGCAGCAGCAGCAGCAGCAGCAAGAGAAGGATAGCGGCGGTAGGCAGCCACTCGCTACCTTCACCCCATGCGTGTCCTCGGGTGAAGAGGAGAACGATGACGACTGCAACGCGGGTGCGCAGCGAGGCGGTTCGCAAGTGGAGAGCCCCGTTGCGTCCCTGCAGCAGCGGTGATGATGACGATGCGAAAGACTTAGAGGGGTAGGGGGGTGTGCAGGGAAGGAGTGTATAGGCACCCATCCTCTTCAACGATCTGTGTTGGGTGGGTCTCTCTCTCTGTAGGTCAATGCCGAGCCATTGGGCAAGAGCAGTAAAGACTTTACCCTCCCCCCTCACTCCCGCCTCCTACCTCTCCCAAGATGACCAGCGATGCATCACACTTCGGACACATTCTTTGTGTGCTGCTCAGCACCATACGCATACACCAGGAACACACACACACACACAAACATGGGTTTGGGCCTACGCCCTACGTCGATGATGTGACAGGAAGGCAGAGGCTATTGCAAAGCCTTCAAGAGCAAACTCACCAAAGTCATAAACACACGTCGCTCTCTGCACGCGCTGCGACTCTCTGTGATTGATGTCCCATAGAAGTGCACCACCTCTCTCCGTCACATCCCCCTAACCTCACCCCCCCCCCGGCAGCTGTGAGGCAGCCCCATGCAGGTGTGGTGACCTTTTATCGCCCCTCAACACCACTGTTTTCATCCCTGCACTCCCCTCTCCTCCCTCCCCCCTCCTCATCGACCTTCCTCTTCACCACTCTGCATTCGCCCTCCCCTACCACTCACCTCCTCCTCCCATTCATCACTGCACCCACACCAACGCTGCACACGCGTACCCCCCTGATGCCTCTCTCATCCTCACCTACGGGCTTTGCATATTTGTCCGTTATGCACTCACTGGCACCTGCTAGATCGACTCACACACACACGCCACTACTAGTACTACTACTACTACTACTACTGCAAGCCCACTCGCCCTCATTCTTCTTCACGGCGCACACCTTCCCCTTACTCTCCTCCCCATCTCCCTCATCATTTACCGCAATTCTCACCGCTCTCCTTCCCCCCCCCCCCTCCCCTCTACTCACCCCACTCACCCTTTCCTCTCTCTCTCTAGTGTGCACATAGTCTGCACGGCGCCAAGCACCACTGCCCTTTCTGGGTAGTCTACGAAGAGCTCATCGCCTCACCACCGCAGTCGTGTGTTTGTGTGTGGGTGGGTGGGTGTCCCAGCTGTCCTGCACGGACCCTCCCCCTTGCCCGCGCGCCCACGGTTGCCTTTGTTGGTATGTGTTGTGATCAGCCTGCACATTGCAAGCGCCCCTTCACACCTCGCGGCACAGCCCTGTTCTTTTTATTTTTCCCTCTCTGAGAGGGGGAGGCTCCACGCCCTCCATTTAGGAAAGCGGACCCTTGCAGGTGGTGGTGGGAAGCGCACGCAGCCCCCAGCGCCACTCACCCCCCCCCACTCATCTGTTTCCGCTCCTCTGCGCCTGCGCTCGTGTGTCGAAGCGATAACAGCGCCACCCTGAGCGCCAGAGAAGAGAAACATAAAAGGAGGAGGGGGGGCGCAGTCAAAGACTCAATGTCGTCAAGCGCAGCAGAGAACTCCAACGTCGAGGAGGAGGAAGAGGCGAAGTCGATGACCACAGTCGCCACTGTCACCGCCAGCGCAAACACCCGCAGTACGTATGGATCAAAGGAATGGAAAGTCCGCTTGATGAACTGGCGGGGCGTCGGCGGCAGCACCCAGAGCAACACTGGCGGCAGCGATGGTAGCGGTACTTCGGAAGTAGCCGCAGCTGCTTCCGAAGTCACCACAGAGAAGGGCGAGGCGCTCGATCAGAAAAGCGCAGAAGGTAGCAAGTCCTCTGCAACAGCGCCTGCGGAAAACGACGCAGCAGCAGCAGCAAAGACGAACTCCGCTACGGCTCACGCCTCACCGGCTCGCCCGATGAATATCTGGCTGCGTCGTGCGCTGGAACGGCAAGCAGAGTCCGCGATTGCGGCAGAGATTCATGATGCCAAGCAGGCTTCCGTGGGGGCGGTGGTAGAATCCGTAGCGGGTGTAGCGCTGGGAGCCGTAGCAGCAGCAGCCGCAAAAGTGGCTGCCAGTGAACCAGAGGGCAATGGCGCTGTCGCCTTCGAAAAGAGGCTTGCCGCCCAAACGAGATTCGCAGAGCTCATGAGAGAACACCGTGAGGGGCCCCGGCAGCCGAGCGCACAACCACCAGTGAAGGCCACAAAAGTCGTCAAAAAACCGAAAGTGACAGAGCCTACCTCCCCAGTAGTGACGCCCACGGCGGAGGAGAAGTCATCCATGTCCATCTCCAACAAGAAGCGCGCGGCGGAAAGTGCTGGTCAGGCGCACGCAGCGCCTGACACTGAACCAGGGACCTTATCACCATCAGAAGCGAAGACAGGGAAGGCGGAAGGCGGGCCGACACAGCCCACCTCCATGGCAGAGGTTGACTCCAGTGCAGCCCCTTTTGCAGCTGCAGCAGTGCATCAGGCAACCGTCCGCAAGCGCAAGAAGGCTACCAGTAGCGCATCTGCGAAGCGCACACAGGGCGCAAGCGTCGACGCCTCCACAGCAACGACACCGACACATGTGACGACCGTTAAAGGGAAGGCTTCGCTGGAGGAGCTCCGCGCCCGGCGCAACCGCACCACCGCCGGCGGCAGCGCGAGCCGCCGTGATGACCCGAACTCTTCGGAAGGAAGCACTGGCATGGCGGGCAGCAGCAACGCCGGCAACGCTGTGAGCGGGCATTCACAGCAAGACGAATACAACGACTGCGCCCTCGACGCCATCAGCCGACTTCTTCTTCGCTACTGCTTGGGGGACAGCACAGCGCCAGTGACGCCATCGGCGGCAACAGCAGCTGATAGCGCGGACGTCTCGTCCTCGGCGGAGCCGGCGGTCGCCCTCACCACAGAATCGTCGCCGGTGCCTACACAGATGACGACGGAGCTAGAATTCTTCAATGAGCTGATGGAGCTCTGCGAGAACGACAGTCTTACACCGGCGTCGCTGGAGCTACTGCGTGAGCTCTTCCAGCACGTCCGCGTGTTGCCCCGCTCCTCTAGCGTCTCGGATGCTGGCAAAAGAGGCGAGAGCGCAGATGCCAGCGCATGTACTGTGCAGGACGGCGAGGCTGCGATGGAGGAGACAGATGTCGAAGCCTACCGCGAAGCCATTCGCCGGCGCGAGTACGTTCAGCAAGTCATCATGGTGCTACTGAACCGCCTCAAGCACATGAAAATGCAGGAGCAGCGAGAGAGGCAGCAAAGTGATGGCGACACGGCAGCAGCAGCAACATCTGCGGCATCGGCTCCGCTGCCGGCGCCAGCTGGAAAGAACCAGAGAAGCAACAGCCAGTGCGCGCCGATGCCCCCTTTATCACCGCAACACAAGTCAGGAATGATATACCCGGGAGGGCAGACGATGGCGTCTGCTGCTCCGTGGCCGAGCATGGCCGAGATGGCCGGCGCGTACCCAGACGAGGTGACCGCTGCCTTCACGTCAGCGATGATGACCTACGGCTACCCGAACCCGTACGCTCACCTCACCGTCTTCTCCCAGCATCAGCCGGTGGCCCCACCAGTGGGCTGGCCGCCGTTGCTCCACGCACCTATCCCCGGGGCCCGTCACGGGCGCCATGACCACCACGACAGCAACAGCAACGTTGCCGCACGCCTCGTGGCGTCCCCGTTTCCCGGCGCCTTCCCTATCATCCCCCCGCCAGCCACTGCGGACACCTTCGCCGGTGCAGAGGACCGTGAGATGCAGGAGCTACTCCGCATGATTCGGGCACAGCTCACCCAGCCTGCTAGCATGAAGTTGTCTGGCATGAGCACCGCTGACTCGCGAGTGGAATCGAGCGTCAACTTGTCGGGCGCAGCGCCGGTTGAAGTGTCTCAAGCAGAGAGGGCAGTGCTGCGTCACGTCCAGATGGACTTCAAGAAGCACTTGGAGCAGCAGCAGCAGCAGCAGCAAGCGGCGGTGGTAGCTTCGCCAGCCGAGGGCTCCCCGGCGCCGCCGATGGCAACCCTGACACCACCACCAGAGATGGATACTACACAACCGCGTCGCATGCATGCCACGCCTGGTACCGCTGCTGGCACCTCAGCCTCTGTTACGGGCGCCGCAACAGGCACAGCTATGGGAACGACAGCGGCGTCGCACGTTGGTAGTGAAAACTCTCAACACCACCACACCCTCCTTGGTCACCAGGCGAGCGGGCTAGAGGAAACCGGAGAGGCGGCAGGGGAGTCTCCCTCCGCGCGCAGCACCACTGCCCCTGCGCAGGAGGAGGAAGGTATCGTAACTGACGAAGCAACACCGGCCAAGTCGCGCGGAACAACTCTAAACCTCAACGCCAAGCCGTTTGTGCCAAGCGGCGCTCGCGGAGGCAACGGCAGCACCACCACCACTATTATTATCAAACCCACCGCTACCCCGGACTCGACGCCTACGAAGACGACCTTTAACTACTACGCCAAGCCGTTTTTGCCTTCCGTCAGGGTCAACTTACCGATGCCCACACTACCGCAGAAACGGGCGCAGATGAACGTGGCAGCACCGGCCTTCATCCCCAAGCAGCAGCAGCAGCAGGCCCCCTCCAGGACAGACGCGCCGGCCATTCCGCCACCGCCGCCCGGATGTGTGACGGACCCCTGGGCCTCTTACGAAATGTTTGCCCGTTGGCGGGACATGATGGAGGCCTACTACCAAAACGTGTTCGCCCAGCAGAACGCGGCTACGACAAAGACCGGAACCGCACCACCATCGGCTACAGCAACTGGAGGAGGACCGGCCCCACCGATTATGATGACCTCGCCACACCTTGCGTAGAGGCGAGATGGGGTGAACAAATCGTAGGAAAGGGCACGAGACTCGCGGTGGTAGTAGTGGTGATGGTGGTCAGTAATGAGGCGTGGTGCCAACAGTAGGTGAGTGCGAGTAGACCCTCTTGTTCTTTGCTCGCCTCCCCATCCCTTCCCCTCTGCCCGCGCGCCATCCTCCTCGCCACCCCATAGACTATCACGGTCAGCTCACTTTTCTTTTGGT